>NC_045637.1:96310248-96450248 GCF_009829145.1 Chiroxiphia lanceolata | reverse complement strand
TCATGATGGTTATTGAGCCTCCAGCACTTAGAGAAATACATCAGACTTCAGCTGTATAAATTATTAAGTTGCATAAATGAAAACCACAAAAGACCTGTTTTTCTGTACTTGCTGTACATGAAGAGAAGGCTATCCAGCTGAACAGTAATTAATGCCTGTAAAGCATCCAAATAAAAGATGTGAACATCAGATGAGAATCTATTTCAAAAACGCTCTTCAGGTCTCAAAGATCCTAGTATCTGACATTTAAGACATCCTTCTTTCATAATAATTTTAAAAAATAATAATTAATATACTTTGAACATATCAGTTAAAGGTCTCAGATTTCCAATAAAATACGCAGGAAGTAAAAAATGCGACATAAAAATAGGTGCCAACTGTGTTACATTGCTCTTATTAACAAACACCCAATGCACAGAACAGAACCCTAATATAGGAAAACACACAACAGCCCCCTTCCACTATGTCAGTATTTTGGTCACCTAGTTGCACACTGCAAGCAAGGACTTGTAGGTGGAGCGTTATGAAGGTGGTGCAGTTCTAAGCCATTGGATAAGGTAACAAATACCCTCTGAGAGGCTGTGCCCTTTGCCCCTACTCTCTCCAGCTCCCAGCAGCTGCATTTTGCCAATGGCATGATTAAATTCTGAATGGCAACAAAGCCATAAGGAGCAATGTAAATGTAAAAGCAAGCTACCACAACTGATTAGCAGCAGTGGATGCAGCAGCTGACAGGAAACAGCCATCAGGGTCTGCCTCCTTTAGAGCTCACTTGGTTACTCCACATAAGCCAACTATGCAAGCAATCCCCCTTTTGCACTGTCTTTTGTAGAATGATGAAATAAAGAAATCATTTGAAATGTTACCACAAATCATTCATTTTAGCCTAGTTTGCTACTGGTAAAATACACAGCATTTCTCATGAATGAGCAACAGGTTGTTGTTATTCCATAATTTGATCCATTTTAAGAGTTGTTCAGACTGTTTAGTGAGAGTAATCTATTTTCATAGATTAACAGACTACTGCAGAAATGGTATACTCCACCACTGATCCTTCCTCAAACACCAGTGCGAAATGACATTGAGCTGCTGACACAAATTCTAACATATTCATGTTCTAAACATACTAAAAGAGAAAAAAATCCAAGCAACTTTTAATGAGAGTCTCCAAAATGGCAAGAGATAGATCTCAGAACTGGCTTATGGCTAGTAATTCACATTCTGGAACATATCAAATTTCATCCTTCTATATTCTTATAATAAGGAATGAATTTAACATTGTAGGAATTTTACAGCTGTGAATAAATTATTGGGCTTTGCAAAATCAGTGGAAGTGTTTGCCATCAACTCTAAAAAATACAGTAAACCCAGAAGTATACCCAGAACACAGTGAGTATTCTCTTACGACCGAAGTGACATTCCCTTGCTGTTCTGTATATTATTATATAACAATTATTTTGTTTAGTACTGAACTGTACATTTCCACATGCTTTACCTTACAGTAGGAATGTAAGCAGACAGTGGTACCAACTGCAGTAGGAATAGTGATTCAACATCCATGTCCCAAGAAGCACAGTACCATAACACAGCACAGTCAACCTCCTCAGTTTGGTCCTTGTGCAACACTTAGGCTGAGTGACTCAGACACCACACAGCAATGTAGTGCACCACACTAAATTACATGCAGACAGAAAAGACCTATCACATGACTTCGGATATCAATTGCATAATATGTTTAATTGCTGCTTTCAGAACAAATCAGAAGTTAGTGCATAGGTTATTCTGTACCTTTAACATGTGAATTGATAGCAGGCCACAACACAGAACAACTTACTCTGCAGCTCAGGGACATAACAGTAAAGTAGATAAGCAAGTGATGATCTAATATTATTTTTCAGATGCCAAATCAAATACATTAGGATCAAGTTTACTTTAAGGCTACAGGCATCATTTACATGCAAACCCAAAAGCAGCAGTCCTTGAAATATAAGAGTACTATAAAACACTAAGTTGGATGACAAGTGAAGTCTAATACCTTAAACTGACCACTCTCAGTTCCCGTTTCTTTTGTTTGTGGCTTTCTCCCCCTCTATCCCTTCGATCTCTTGTGCCCCAATTTCCCATTTTTAGTATTACCATTTTATTACTGTTGAGAAAAAGAAGAATGTAAAGAAGGGAATAAAAATATATACACTGCTATTTGAGAAGCACTGCTAACATGGATAAAAATGCTCCACCAAGTCTCTGAAATGAAGCAGCGTGCTCTACGTAAAATACAGGAGTGTACAAAAAAACCAGGTACGACACACTGTTTGCATTAAGTGATTTCTGTCCACATATGCACTCAAGGAAGTCAATCAAGACTTTCAGTCCTACTGTTTTCTTATTGCCTTAATATCACGGTATAAATCAAGTATTCTTGCCATTTTCTATATATGAAAGAAAACTGAAAACCTCAGCTCCTTTATACTTTTTCCATACTAATCACCTGAGGATTGAAATCTCCACTTTGAGACTCTTGCTATTCCAGTCAATGGAGTTAAAGGTAATTAAAATAGGTAGATGTTCTTTCTGTTTCAGAGTGAAGGACACAGAAATTTGCCCAAACACTGCCGACCATTTCCAAGCATCAGAATTCCTATGTTCTAATCCTGGTTTTGGAGGTTTGGAACAAAGGTGGCTCCTCTGGCATTCATCCCTTTCTTCCCAAACTTTTAAAGAAAAAAGTCTTCTGTCTGACTCTTTATGTAACCCTGTTCCATTCTTCTTGCTGAGACACTCTAGGGTTTTCAAGGTGTTACTCTATTTTCTATCTTTTGCTACTTTTCTTCCTATGTTCAGAGATGACAGCACATAGAGAGAAAAACATCAACACTATAGTACATGTTTTCCCTTGTGGCCTGCTCCCAAGAGTTCTCCTGTACACCAAGAGAGATTCTCATACTTCATGGGAAGCTGGTAGATAAGCACTTTCTTGGACAGAAGCTCTGCGTCAGGGGACAAACTAAGCATGGGGAGTACTTACTACCTGCAGGTGACAGCATTCTCAATTTTATCCCATACAAAGAGTAGTTTTTAGGAGGATTAACCACAGCAGACTATACTCCAGTAAAAACTGCTACATAAACCTTTTTCTTATAATTCACTGACATTTGTCATTAACAGCCACATAACAGTTTGCAAGGTTCTGCTTTTATCCCAGATCCTTCAGGCGTAAAGCCACAGAAAACCATTCTTCTCAAATAGACTATGAACATCAAATTATCCATTTAATAAGAAAAACATACAAGCGAAGGTACTGGGTTCTTGCATAACAGTGTAGCAGCAGGATAAAGTCAATGCCCTTATGAAGAAGCACTGAACACAAATGAAGTTGAACTTAGAAATGTCAACCTTTGAGGGGGAACAGATAAGAATGGCTTACTAATGCTACTACAAGATGTTGGACAACCAAATTTATTGATGTTCAAAAAATGTGTCAAGGCAGGAGAAGTGGTATCACTTTCTGGGAACTCATGAATCTGCTCCAGCCACTCTATTTCACTCCAAATAAGGAACTGGAGGGAGTGGTGTCCTTTTTTAGTAAATATTTTTTCAAAAATTATCCCCATAAAAAGGGGGGAAAGAGAAGAACAAGCATAGATAAGCCTTTTAAACACAGAGAAGTAAATTTGGTCACAAAACACCAGGAAGAAATTTTGTGTGAGGAGAGAATAAGAAAGAGAGGGAAAGTGATTTTGCCTCAGTTTACCAGAACAGAAATATTATTCTCTCCTTCAAGGCTCACCAGTAAGCCCATTTTCAAATAACCGAAACACATACACACAAAAAGAAAAATAATAACCGTTCTTAGATTTTCATTTGTTAAAAAAGAACAAACCAACACAACAAACCAATAACAAAAGCACAAAACACAAGACATGTAGTAGTTAGCTTTCAGGCTAGTTAAGAATTAGGGTAAAAAAAATATTATTTTGATGAACACTGGATAGTTACTATGAAGTTTTACTTCTGATGTTAAAACTTCACAGCAGATGTAGAATTCCATAATATAAGGCAAAAATAAAAGTCTTTTGAATGCTGTTTGTAAGGATTAGCAACACTAAAACTATTTTTATACTAATCTGAAGTGCACTAGGCAGATTACATGCTATAGCTCCTTTAGAGAGGCTACTGATTTCTCAGGAGTTCCATTTAAGATAATTTCTACTCATTTTGATGTACTGTGTACATTCTGAGTGCATATGTATATTGCAAAGTCTAAGTAATTTTAATGTTTCAATCTTAGTACACAAAATATATTCTCTTGAATTTATTTCCATCTCCCTCCAACTATACTGTGTTTTTTTAATTTTACCCCCAAAATCTCTTTTCACTGATGGAAACAGGTCACATTTGCAGAAGGGCTGCATTAACAATCTTGCTTTGTATGAAGAGCAAAGCTGCAAAAGCAACTCTGAATTTAGATAACAAAAAACTGTTCTGCACTTTAAATAGGTAAGAATGAGAACACTCTAAAATGCCAGACAAAATAAATAAATAACCTTAGTTTGTTAATTTCCCTCTTGGTTAATTAACACCTATAAATGACCTTTACCATTGACAAGTCCAACTTCATCCAGAAAGCCAAGGTTTAAGAATATCTATCCAAATAGGATTGATTACTGATTACAGCATTGTGAGGAGCACAATTCAATCTGATTTTTTTTTTCCTTTAAAGGCTGGAACTGCATTCCTGAGTAAGCTGATGTGACTGCCAATGAGGCAAAATGCAGAGAGCCATTACACTATAATGTTGATGTTACCATTTCTACATTTATCTAAAGCACAGAACATATATCATTTCAGGCTGAAATTAAACCTTGCCAGAAATAATTTTTCTTTATATTGTTTGGAATTAAAAACATATTGAATTGATCCATTAAGAAAATTCTATGCTCTCTATCTTTGTGTTTTTCAGACTGTGTCTGCATCCTTAGGCAATGAAACAATTTTTACAATTGTAATAAAACAACTAAGTGTTGACTTTAAGTTAAGAAAATTGTTGCTTGAATGACTAAATACTTCAGCAAACACAATAAATCCTTCTAAGTTTAATATACAGATCAAATCCATGCTTGAACAGGTACATAAATTTCACAATTTTTCATATGTAAGTTTGCTTAAACTTATTTCAGTTTTAGTCTTCTGCTGAGCGTTTATAGAGCAGGTCTGCATCTCCAAATTTTAATATTCATTCAGTGAAAAAGCATCTACCCTTAAGCACGAAAACTAAAAATTTGCCATTAGAAAAACCAAGTTTATAGTACAAAGTAGAGCAGCAAAGTTATTCTCCAGCAAGAAATACTACTGAAGCACTTATCTATATTTCAATGAAGAGAGGACTGATAAAAGTCAAGCCCATGTGTTTCTTGCTTATTTCTGGACATAGGAGTTTCAGTCTGACAATGTAAATTGAGAATCATAGATCTCAGTGTTTGCTTTCTCCCAGGGCCAGAAGACAACAGCATCATTGAACTAAATTCTAAACAAGTACATGGTACAAGAAAATCTTAATTTTATTTGTTTTCAAAGAGCAGCAGAGAGAAACAATGTGCCATTTAAAACCAGTCTCAAACAGTATTTGAAACAATTCTTTCCTAAAGCAGAAGAGGAGGCATACTTATTTCCTCTCAAGTTTGCAGCAATAGCACAATCTATCAATGTAATTTCAATTTTGTTTCAGCAAGTTAGGTACAAAAATTTTTTTTTTAATGTTCAAATCTTCAATCTCTCAACAGTAATATATCTTCTAATCTCAAAGACTATTTTAGACTTCCTTTGCCCTCTTTTTGGTTCCTAATGCTACACACCCTACCTAACATGTAATTGCTACTATCAAGCTTGAGAAAACACAAGAAGATTCCCAAATACACAGAGGAGGAATGTACTGACTACTGTTTGTCTACCTTCTGTAAGGCTAACTAGCATGAAATATCACCTACAGGCAGCGTCTCATCTTGCAGAAGTATGCAAACCAATCTACCCCCATGGTAGAAAATACAGAGACAGTACAATGCTAACTTCACAGAAAAACAGAGTTAAAATTAAGTGTTAAAAAATTATGACAACCATTTTTTACACTGCAGTACTGCATTTTATCACTTGGTCATGTGTGATAGCCTTAAGTGTCTTTCTGTTTTCAGTTCCCAAATGCATCCTTACTGGTCATGTTACATGTTGGCTACTGCTTTAAACAAGGTTGTTCAGTCCATAGAGAAAAAAGCCTCATGCCAGTATTATTGCTGAAGAATTGATACACACAAGAATCATTTACACATTTACAGATTAATTTAAAAAGACAGTTGATGCGGAGTTGATGCAGCTGATGCAGAAAACAGACCCTAGAGAAAGTCTTCCCCTGCTCAGTTTGCATTCAATGTCAGTTTGCAGCATTAAAATCTTTTACATTTTTAAGATATTCTACAGAGCAATTACCAAGGCACAGGCATTTAAAGTAAGTAATTTTACACATACTATATTAAACCTCATTCTTCACATTTACTAGACTCCAATAAGCTAACTATGATACAAAGAACTAAATGCTTCCAAGAAACAAATGAATATACATATTTAGAATACTGAACATCTTCATAGGTCAGTGACTCCTGGAAAGGCCTTTGGACAACTACTGAGTACAGTTTTGTTAGACATGCATCACCTCGTTTATCAATGGCAGATAAAATGTTACTTAAAAGCATGATTTCTAAACAGAATAGAATAGACTATTTCTGTTGGAAGGGATCTACAGTGATCACCAAGTCCAACTGCCTGACCACTTCAGGGCTGACCAAAAGTTAAAGCATGACATTAAGGGCACTGTCCAAATGTCTCAAACGCTGACAGGCCTGGGATATCAACCACTTCTCCATAAAGCCTGTTCCAGGGCTTGAACCACCCTCTTGGTAAAGAAGTGCTTCCTTATGTCCAGTCTAAATCTCCCCATAAGTGCTCCTAAGCTAATTATTTTAGATAGTATTTAGATAATTCAGTATATTCTAGATTCTATTATTTGGATTTTGTTCTGTTAAGTTTGTGTACGTTCGTGCATACACAATGTTTTGCTTCTTAGTGCTTCATGAAAATTTTAGGTTTATTTAGGTTCTCACTGAAGATGATATAACACAGCATTTAAATGTTAGCAGCTGTAACATTAAAGGTGATATATGCAGTAGTAAGAACCATGCTGCAGCTTGTCAACATGCAGCTGGATCTCTTTGCTCTAGGTTTATCTGCTTCCTAATCTTGCTGATGAAAATTTGGAGCAACTCTTCTAATATTAAGAATAATTTTGAAAATACTGGGGAAATTTTAAACACAAATCCTTTTATGCTTTATCATAGCTTCTGTGTGAAATATTCAAGCAAAAAATTTTTAACAAACTTTTACTAAAAATCTCATACAACTCTCATCTCATACAATCTGCTGAATTGGGGTAATGCATGTTACGTTTATGCGTAGTCCCCTATCAATTTACCACATTAATTTAATTTTAAACACTTCTGAGAATTATTTGTTAGTCAGAAGTTGTTCAGAATTCTTAAGAGAAAGATTCTATTACTAAAGGGCTCATCTTTGTATCAGATGGAACAGAAAATAACTATGTACCATAAACATTCCGGTTCCATTTTACTCTATTATTTTAAAATGCATGTTACAAAGATTAAAATAATAAATGGCCATTTTAATCTACGTAATGGTACATATCACCTGTCTCTGTCAATGAGACATTTAAAAGCATCTCTTTATTAGAAACACAAATCAATACACTCAGGGGACTGCAGTAACTGCTTCAAGCAATTTGTATTATCATTTCATTCTTGATGTTCCTACTCAGAGCAACTTATTATGAATGGCGTGAAAATGGCAACCTGTCACAATTGATTTTTTTTTCTAAACCTCTTGCAATAATTTTTTCCCTTCTTAATATAATTATCTTCTTACTAAACACAGGTCTAGGTTGTAAGATACAGTCCATAGCTGAAGTTTTATTTCTTTATAATTGAGGGCCCTCCCCAACTTACATTAGAAACATTACTGATTAAGTGAAGAGCTATTTGCCTTGTTTAGAACTGAAAGAACCTTGTACAGAGGGAAGCACTCAAATTTCTGGTATCTTTTTGACAGAAAAATCTCTTGACAATGTTTTCATTGCTTGCAAAAATCCCTGAAATAGTGTTCTGTTCTGGGTACTGAATGGAATTTCACTTACTGTGTTCTACCTTCTCTGGAACCCAAATACATTTTAGTAGTCTGTTATAAACACTCCTGAAAACTACTGTGTAGCTTTAGCCAAATACTTTACAGTAAAATAATCTGAGAGAAATGAAGTGAGAATTAGTATTTAGTTGAGACAGAAGTACAAAACTATGAAGATGCACATTGATACTTCAAAGACAAATGCCTCCATTAGTACCTGTAACGCTCCAAGCTAAAGGAAGAATAATTTTACTTCCAAAAGGAGACTGCAGCAGAATTCACTTCTTGTACCAAAATTCAAATCAGTCCAGCAACATGAAATACATCAGAGCAAGAATCTGTAGATTTTTGGGCTTAGGTACATCTATGTTTAAGTTTTATGAAAACAGAAGTTGGAAATCCCACAGTAAGACTAACTTACCTTATTTTTTGGATTGGATGTGTTCATTACACTTCGTGTTTCCTTGCCTGTGTAAATAACAACACCAATTACAGTTCCTGAAAAACAAACAAACAAACAAACAAAAAGTAAAACAGAGGTGTCTAGCAAGTAAGAGAAAATTTGCTTGAATTAAAACTTGCAATAATTTACAGTTCCTTAAATCAATTGTATGAAAAAGCCCAAATACTTATGCGTAGTACTGTGAATGCTGTTTTTCATAATTGACAATGAAAGGATCATCATAACTTCTGTAATTAACATCCATAAAAATCATTACACGCTTTCCTTCTTTTTTATGGAAACAATACTTCCAATGTAACTGGTTAAAAATTCGTATTTCAACTTAAAATTGTCTCCAACTGTTTTCAGAAGTTAACACACAGCATAAACAACTGCGCAAGGAATACAAAAATGAGTAAAATGGTGCTGAATACATCACACACAAACGGCCTACTATCTCTGTCATCTCCAGTGAAAATCTAGTTCATCCTACTAATCACTTTGATAGAATCTGATACAAAAATATTCTCCTGTTCATTAACTTATAAAAGTGATTCCCAAGTTTCAATTACCTTTTAGTCAATTTTTACAGGATGGTTCAGGAAAATTTGGCTTCAGCATCACTAAATAAATTTTTATAGTGAAGAAAATTTTAGGGGTTTTATTAATATGCCACTATAACACTTTCTTGTATAAAACAATCCCCTTATTTCTATTACTTTATCGAGTGACCCGAAATGGCTTTATGGCAGTACAACCAATAACATGATTTTTTTTTGGAGGTCATTATGCTACAAAGAAATAATTAATGCAACTTGTCAGAAACTCCCTGCTCAAATAAGTTTTAAAAAAAAAAAGTATTATATGTTTGTCTGACATTAACTTGTCTGGGGCAATCAGGACCACATGCAAGATCTGCTACTGGTCTTGCAGGTAATACTCAAAGAAAAAAAGATGATAGCTAAAAGATGTTGGCATTAAAGAAAAGAAGTTTCATTTACTCAAAAATAAGACCGTGTCCTGTTCCCAGATGGCAACTAAGGTCTATGCAGCTGCTCACTCACTTCTTCTCCCACAGTGTGCTACTGGTAGGATGGGGAGGAGACTCAGAAAAAAAAAAAAGAAAAAACTCTCCACTTTGTGGGTTGAGATAAGAACAGTTTAATAACAGAAACAAAGTAAAATATAACAACAATACTAGTAAGAGTAATGATAATATTAATGGTAATAAATACTGTAATAAAAAAAAAAGAAGAAAAACCCCAAGAGAAACAAGTGATGCATAGTACCATTGCTCACCACCTGCTGACTGATGCCCAGCCCATCCCCCAGCAGCGATCAGCCCCTCCCAATCAACTCCCCCAGTTTTTACACTGGGTATGAAGCTGTAGGGTACAGGATATCCCTTTGGTCAGTTTGTGTCAGCTGTCCTGGCCACACTCCCTCCCAGCTTCTTCTTGTGAAGCTCCTCCCTGTCAGAGCATGGGAAACTGAAAAGCCCTTAGTAAGCACTGCTGAGCAACAACTACACCATGAGTGTGTTTTCAACATTAGTCTCACACTGAATCCAAAACACAGCATTGTATCAGTTACTAGGAAGAAAATTAACTCTCTCTGTGTCAGTCAAAAAAAGAATGCAAACAAAAACTTTGAATCCACACACAAAACATCAGTATTATACATTACACCTTCTGGACACTTAAAAAAATGGTTTTTCTATTATTTTCCTCTCCATACTAAAGCTTTTTCTTACATTTTCCCTGGACAGGATAATTTTCCCAAAGCTAGTCTGCCTCTGCTGACAGTTTCACATGCAAATCTACACATTAACATATATGTAACGTGTCCCCAACACACCTCAAAATTTCCCCAATAGTCCATTGGTCCATAATTTCTGAATTTCACTGTTCTCCAATGAATGCCCATACATCCCTTTTGCGCATTTTATTTTGAAGTGATCCTCAAAACTGACCTCTGCCCAACTGTCACAATGCACTGGACAATATCTCGTAGGAAATCCCCTTCTGCACTCTCCAACAATCTCTGCCTTGGTAGCTCTTTAGTTCAATAGAAGTCGGGGAAGACTTCTACATCCCAGATGGCACCTTTCCGCTAAGTTTCACCTGGCTAGGCTGCTGCAGCTCAGGAAAACAAGCTGTCCTACTTGTCTCATATTTTGCTCCTTGAAAAGTTGGTTTCAAAGGTGAAAGTCAGATAAATTCCATTTTGAGTACTGAATTTGGAACAGAATTTTGATTAGATCTTACTAAACTGCTGCTTGTACTAAGATATTCATCTTAGATTTTAAACTTTTGTGGTATTAGCACCATATCAATGGTAAGTCAGAGTTCCTTAGACCTGAAGTATATTGGTGTAAGGAATTCCAAGCCTATTTTCAGTTTCATCCCACAGTGGTTGCACCAGGGACTGCTGTGGCCTATACAAAAAAGTGAATCCAATGTGGGGTTCCTGGAAGCATAGCTGCAAGCCTGGGCTTACTAAAAGCAATGACTCATGTATTTTTATGTATAGGGCCTCTGCAAACTGGGTCTCATGTCAGTTGAGCAAATAGGTAAAGACAGAGTGGTTAATGAAGGACGGAGAAGTTACGAGATACCACCAGAATAAATATGTGGGCCTGGGGAAAAAAAAAAAAAAAGCAAAAGTGGACTAGTGAAGAATTAACACACACAAATAGGCATACTCTGAATCCACTGTGTGATCATACCAATTTTTGGTATCTCCCAAGCACTATGTGAACCATATAAAAACTAGAGTGCATGCAAATTAATTAAAATCATGTGTAGGACTTGGCAGAAAATAGTGCTTTTTACAGCTGTGTAGTTATACAAATTGTTCTGATTTTATCTAAAGTAACTTCGCAAGACTGACACCTGCTGAAATGATGACAAAATTTCATTAATACAAATGTCCTTTTAATAGGTATCTCAGCAGGTTTCTCAGAAAACTGCATTATCTTCTTATCTTCTTTAGCATTTGAACCACACTGATCATTACTGCAAATGGAGAACAAAAAGCTGAAGTCCATACTGTAGTGGACCTTTTGAGGCTTTTTAAAATTTAACTGCTGACTTTCCTCTCTCCCTTTCTGAAAGGAAACCCACCAAAGCTTTCAATAAACACAAACACCACAGTCACTGATGCCACAGTCACGAATGAACTGAAAGATAAGTAATTTAATTAAAAATAAACTAAGGTTTTCAGAATACTTGATGGTTTAAATTATTTGCTTATATTTAAAATTCTTTTTCCGGTGACAGCAGTTTTTCAAGTTTTCACTAACCAAAATTTCCTTTCCTTCAGGCACTATTATTAATTCCACAGTAACACTATGAATGACAGACTCCATACCTTGCTGTTACCTTTTTGAAACCCACTGAAGTATTGCCTGTAAGTGGAAAAAGTCTGAATGTTTTTTCCTATCTCACTTATTAAAGAATAACAAAAGGATGACTGCATGCTGTGGACTTGAGAAAGGCTTTTGATTTCTACCCCTGCCAGAGGCTTCCAGTGTGATCCTGGCACATCAGTCTTTGTGTTTTCTATGGTCAGGATAAGCATCATACACACGGTCACCATATCTCTGCCAGGGCTTTGTAGCAAAGGGCGGAAAGGAAGCAGTGCATATGTGATAGTACTAGGAATCTCACTTTAGATATCTAAACTATCAATTTTGAAACTAGAACAACTGGGCATATATTAGGTGTGGCAAAATGGATTCCCTCCCCCCCGCCCATTTAGCTCACTGTATTAATTTGTTTGATCTAAAAAAGGATGTTCAATAGTTTATTCTTGAGTTGTTTGACATTACATGATTTTGTTAAACCAATTTTTATGGTTCCCAAAATTCAAAAAGAAAATAAAAATCTGAAACTATAGCAAATAGTTTTCTTGTCATTTGTACTGCTCTACTCAACAGGTGTTGGTGTTGGTTTTTTTTTTCCTGTAGAATCCATTATTGTAGTATCCTAATATTTTCAGAAGCTTTGGTAACCTGCATTCAAGATACTGTTGATAAGGTTCCTTGAAGCCTTTATAAACTTAAATTTACTGTTACTGCTCTGCAAAAATATTGATTTGTGGTCTCTCTCTTCTAGACCTGTCAGGGCATCAGCAACCACAGCTCAAGTTTTCTGAGGTACTCCCTATGCAATTGCCCAAACAGTTTTCCCAGCCTGACCTTGACCCTCCATATCACCTTGACAAATAGCAATTACATATATCTTGGAGATAGTGGGCTCTCCAATCTCATGCAATGGTGTTTACATAATACCTTGAAGAGAGTATCAGGAAATTCAGCATTTATTTAGTCACTGAAAGGAGAATCCTCTCACCCTACAATATGTCCTATGCAAAATCTTTTTGAAAAATTAAATAAGACTTTGTATCTGCAACTCAGCTATATATTCCTTTCTTGGACACCAGTGGTGTAGCTCTCTGTCTCCACTCCTGCGACTGACAGCATCAGTCAGCAGTATGTCCAGATAATCGCACGGGTTGACCAAGAATGCTTTGTCAAACCTACAAGGGGCTGGCAAGGACAGAACAGAGTCCCAATGGGTCACACATTTGCTTGGCTGAGTAACAGATGATGTCCAGGCTGCTTAAAGAGTACCAAAGGAAGCAGCCTTCCAAGCTAGACTGCATTAAAGACTATCATACTGAACAGTCTTAGGTTAAATGAAGAGATGTACAGTAAACATTGCAGGGTGGAACTCTACCCACTCCCAACTGGGCACAGGCTATAAACCCACTTTCTTGAATCCAAGTGGCAAAGTAATGGAATATTAGACTTGCACACAGACATGGTATACTATCTGGTTAAAAAAAAAAATCAGCATGTAACAGAACTGTAAACCTAGACACTAAAGAGACTGAAATAAGATGCAACTGTGGGTGAGGCGAGGTAGCTAACTACAGAGTAGAAAAACAGTGCAAACTTTCACATGCTATGGGCTTTTTATTCTTCCGTTTTCATGGGAATCCAAGTGGCGCTCGTCGGCAGAAGTTGTCCGCAAGCATAATTTTCCATTAAATTTTTCAGATATAATCAAGGACTGTGATACATCATAGTAAGGGAGGAGATGCAGAGGTGTCTGCAAACCTGTGTAGGCAGAGTCCACCTTTGATAGCCTGGCTGTGGCAGGTATAAGCAAGGCAGCTTATATGTGTTTATAATGCAGTCACATAGTGACAAGTGTTTTCATGCAGATTTTCAGTTGTCACAAATCTTGGAAATTCAATTATTAAGTCTACTTTAAAAAAAATACGAATTTAAGTAGCTTACAATCAAGCATCCTTAACTTAGCTATGTACATTCAAATTGGAAGTGGGATGAAAACAACTGAATGATACATTGTTATCAACCAAATCTAGGGCATTTTGACAATCTGTTAGATGTTTTGCCTTACAGTCTTTCTCATGACTACATGCACAGTGCACCTTATAATTGTCTTAACAGATAAGCAACAGACTGAAGACAATAATTTCCTACCTTTTGTTAAAGGCCTAATCCTACCAAATGCTAAAATAACCTCCACAGAGATGCTGAGTAATTCTTAAGATCCGGATTTATGATGCCATACAGAATGAGGAAATACCCAAATAGAATTCTTACATGCTTAATAGCTGCAATACTTACATGAGAGAAGCACGTTACCACGGTATTAAATTGTAGGTAATACACAAAATGAGGTTAAGTGAAATGAATGATATGTCAAAGTTCAGGTATAATTAATGTCACAAAATCAATTAGTGAAGGAATTATTTTTCTCTGCTACCTTAATTCAAGCCAACTTCTGTATGCATATCAGGACACCATTTTTAATTTCTTGATCATGCTATTTTTCCCTTCAGAAGGGGCTGCAGTCTTGAAGAGTCATTCAATATTTTCGCCTTTGTACCACCCAGTGAGTTTGCCCTGAGTCTCCCTTAGAGTCTTATTCCACTATTCAAAACTACGCTCCAACAAGAGAATTATCTTTTCTTTTGTTTTTCTACTGCCATTATTAATGAACTTAAGTCCTTCATAAGTAATTAGACTTTCACAAGACCCCTCAGAAGTGAAAAATCCTAAGATACTCTAAGGTATAAATTTTACGGAACATTGTTTTCATTAACATGGGTGCCAACTTTAGATGGCAGATCAAGAGGCCTCAGTCAATAGCTACAATTCTAAACAAAATCACCTATCTTGGAAATGAAAACATGAACAGCTTTCAATCAAAATTACTAATTCAGAATTAGTGAGTTTGCAAATGCATATTTTTTGAGCGTAGTTTTCCCCTGTACATGGATTTGAGGAAAGCAAACTCAAATATGCATGGTATTGAAATTTATAATTCATGAGAAACACCTTTTCAGGCAAAGTTACAGATCTTGGCTACGTAAGTTAAAAATCTAACTGAGGACAACTTTAGGCATCCATTTGACAGTTTTAGACAGAATAGTTTTCCAGTGCAATCAAGCCCAACAATACTAAGGATCAAAGAACATGACTACCTTTACAGACTCTGGAAAGGAGTGCTCGGTCACAGACTCCTTTGCAACCTTCTCAAAATTAATCTCTTTCCCACAGCCTTCCAGCAGACCCCTCACTGATGTAAGAAGTCTTCATAGTAGGGACTAACTTTATAATTTAGGTGGAGACCCTTTTTTATTTTCTTCCCCCCTCTCTCAGCTCATGTTTCCAGTTGTTCCAATTCCCATCTTAAATCTTAGTTCTTTTTAAAAAAATCATTTACCAATTCCTTATTCTCAGTCATTTTGTGCAGAAGAATAACCACAGCCCTTTTGACTTTTTTTACATAGAGCAAAAGTGAAAGAAAATAAATTTCTGCTCTCAAAAAAGAAACATTGCAATGGCTTGAAGGCCAATTACAGCATCTAGGAAATGTGAACTCTTTATAATATCTAGGACATATATGAAACATTACTAACATTTAGATCCTATTATTTTAAAATTAAATAACTGTATAACTGATCTATTCTTTCTGATTAGGATTTTGCCTGAAAGAAGATTTTAAGCATGGAGTATATAAAAAAAAACTCCTAACAAATGCAAAACCACTCTTGCTTTTTAGCAAGAAGAAGCATCCACAGTGCTTCTGAGAGCACCTTACAACCTGAAGTTTTAACTAAATCAAAAAGGTCAGTGACTTCAGTGGGGTACGAAGGGTAGCACTACTGAAAGAGCAAAATCTAAGTAAAAAACCCCCAAAGCTATTAAGGAGGATTAAAAACGCATGAATATATTTTGAGTAACATGATGAAATCAATGAGAAGGCAGAAAAGCAAGAATTTAATAGCCTGGAAGACAAAGACATTTTACAATGTGAAATATTAATGGCTTTTGAAAAATAAAGATATGCTTCCACAGAAGTTTTTAGATTCATTATCAGCCTTTCTATTGCAACACTTACCTGAAGCAACAACAGTGCTTGCCCATAATGTATTTTCTATGCTTAGGCTTTCATGAACTGCAGGATCACTGTCTTCCTGTTAAAAACATGAACACCTAATAAGTAAATCACCATCACAAAGTGTTAAGAACCATGCCAAACCATCTGAGTAACCTGCACAGGATGCTTGCATCCTTGTATCAATCACCGTATAACAGCATTCATTGCACATACTTTGTCTGTATACACACAAATAATTTTCCAAAAAGTGAAATAATGATTGAAATTCATACTACTTAAATCCAACTATATTCAAAGATCTAAAGTAAAAATGTTTTAAAAGGAACATATTCTTTTCTCAGATGGATCAAACTGCAGAACAGTTTACTGTAGCAAGCAGTTAAAGGGAATTATGAAAGTTAACCACCAAAAATTAATACCCTGTTCTCTATTTAAATAATCTACAATTCATACAATAAATCATGGTCATCATCATTTTGTACCCGATCAACATGATATCAACTTCAGGGAAGAATATTTAGACTTCTAAAAAGAAATGCAGGCTTTTGTTGTCTTAGCACACACTTACAAAATATATATTCCATGGGAAAATACTTCCAATAGAAAATTGATTCCATGATTACTTTAAACTTTCTTTTTTTTCCCCTCCCGTCTCTCCTCCCAAGCAATAATGATCCACAGATTGTAAACAATCTCTCATAATCAATTTGGAGCATGTACAGATTTGTTACTCATTAGCAGCTGTGGAATGTGCTGTTTACAACTGCAGGAAACTTTAGGAGGTAGAATAATCAGGTGTATTTGATCAAACTACAGATTATGCTAAACATATTGCAGGAAAAGGGGATGACTGATTTATGAAAGTACACAATAAATTCTACAAATTGTCAATAATCAAAACCTACAGCTATTTTTCATCTCTAGTCTGAAACAACCACCAAACACAGTATGAGCTGCATAGAAATTTCTATTTCTAAAAAAGAAAAATCTCAAACTAAACAGATATGTTTTTGTGCATACTTCAAAAGACCCCTACACAGCAAGGAAACTACAGCTCGTATTGTCTTAAGTGAGGAAAAAAATCATTGTTTAAAAGGCATAGAGAACCATTCTATCAAAAACAGAGGGAAAGAGAGGGAGAACATGGAGTTAGCCCTAAGAAGAACACCACAAATTTTGAATCAAGACTTAAATTCTGATGATCCTGAGATTAGCTCAGTTGGTGAGAGCGTGGAGCTAATAATGCCAAGGTTGCAGGTTGTATGCCTGTACAAGCCATTCATTTAAGATTTGGACTTGATGATCCTTGTGGGCCCCTTCCAACTCAGAATATTTTGTGATTCTGTGAAGAATCATCATTGTTCTATAAAATTAGCCTTAAATTAAAAAAAAAAAGAATAATTTTTTAATTCTTACCTAAAGAATTAATACTGCAAGAATTATTTGCTTTACCCCTAACTCATAATGCTTAGGTTCCTGGTTTGATTTACAGTTGTTCCCGAATTATTTGAATTCTGGGATTATTTTGGCCTTCTGAAAGTCTCAATAAGCAGTGTACAGACATATAAGTCTAAAAAGAAATCATCCAAAACCACAAGTTTTTCCAGAGGAAGATGTCACTTATATAGTCAAAATACCAACTGTGGCAGCTTGGGGCATGGCAGTCAGTGCAAAGAATGCCATCTATACCACTGTTCTATACCTGTAATGTTGAAACACAACCATATCCAGTGGTAAGTTTTCACATGAGGTTTCATCAGCTGTTTCTACAAGGTTAGAAACTGGAAACAAACTGGTCATATGTGAGCTGAAAACAGTTATTAAATTTTTTCATTCCTGTCATGGACTTTTCAAGAATTGCTGAATCTAACAGGACAACTTTCCTAAAATTCTTTCATATCAGCCAATTCGGATTAGCCACTTGTGACAAGAGTAAAAGGCTGCCACTTTCAACCCAAATGGTGAGCCTGGCACCAAACAAGAGTCTTAATTTCACATGACTTGCCATGAGATCCACAGATTTTTCTCAGTCAGCAACACACATGCTAACCTTGATTACTTCTTATCATCCACAAACTGTTCTGCATAGTTCAAATTGTTTCAACTTGCTTGACTTTTACAATTCTACTTATCATCAGCTGACAAAGTTTCCACTTAAGGTCTGCTGGGTTGAATTTCATTTGGCAGCTCTACGTTTATTGATCTTTGAATTCTGAATTAAATTCATTACCAGAATAGTGCAGTTCAGTATTGTATTCAAGTTTCTATACAGGTTTGGTTTTTTCATCCATGTGCAGTATTGATCATAGAGGTTTAAACTGTCTACAGTTCTTATTTGGAAACTAGTCTGTAGCTCTTGCATGTGCAGAGAAAAAGGAAAGATGAATAGTAAAATAAAAATTGAATATATGCTACTCCCAGTCCTGAATTCTTAATATAGCTGACCAAGGACCATGACAAATTTCAAGAAGTCATTTAAAAGGTAACAAAGCTACAACTTATTACAAATTTTTGCAAATAATGACAGAGGCCTTTGAGTCTAAGCACCTAATTGACCTCTATTTGACCTCTTCTAGCTCTGTTTCTGCCTGACAGGATCCAGCACAACAACACCCACCAACTTTTGTAGGAAAGTGGAATACACATTAGTTTATTTGCACCATTGAAAGAGATTCCTTCCCCACACCAATCCCACAGTTAATTCTTCTGGTTATGTTCCTTTTACTGGCACATGTGTTTTAAACAGGGTCAGATTTGGTTCTAACCATGTTAGTTCCCTAGTCAGGCTGCCTGTATAGCTGTTACAGCCAGTAAGGAAGGCAAATAAAAAGGATTTGTAAAAGACAATATCATTCCCTTCAGTGGCAACATAAAATTAAGCCAGATTGAAATGAGCACAACTACTGATTGCTTCAAAACAGGCAATTCTTTAACAGCAAATATGAAGCAAAAAATGACTCAACATTCTTGCTGCTAAAATACAAGACTTATCCAGGAAAAGGCACATAATTAGCCTCAGGTCAGAGATTCTACTCATAAATGAATACAGCTACCTGCATCAGGCTTTTCATCTATATTGGAAAAAATTATATATATTATATATTGTATAGTTCTGTATCATAGGAAAAAAAAGGTTATTAAAATAGTTGAACTAAACTCAATGAAATTCATTCTCCGAGATTCCTATTAGACTATAAAGAAATAAGACATTCCCAAACTAAATGAAGAGACTGAGGTGACATCTCAGAGCTGCAATATAGGAGAAATTAAAGGAAAATATTCATAAGGGAATGGTGAAAGAAGAACACAAATTTAAACAAAAACCAGCCAAGGTTAAAAGCAGAAGACAGAATATCCATGTTTCTACGCAGAAGCAGTAAGCAAAGGCTAAATAATACTCGCCATGCCAGTACACACTGATGTAAGTACTCTACTCTTCAGGCTCCAACTAGTAAAAGCTGGGTTAAGAAGTAGGGCTACCTTTTACTGCTTTTCAACAGATGTGATTTTCTCATGTTTTTTCAGCATTGATAAAATAGTTTCCTAATGTATCAAGCCTACAGAGGAACATCAGACAGAAGAGAAACTCTCGTACTTACATCTGTGTACATCCTTGTCCTTTGCATCACTATTTAAAGATAAGCTCAGTCAAGACATGGATGATCCCCTCAGAGCAAATAAAACAATCTGACAAATTTTCAAAAAACACTAATGTAGCTCAATATTGTTTCCTGATAGGTTGTCCGGAAGAGGTGAGAGGAAGAGAGAAATTAATTTATGCCATTATTTAAAGGCCAGACATGATCCTTCCTGCATGTTCATGCAAGGACACACTCATTTTCATGCACTGACTGCATGTAACACATTAAAATCCATGGAGAACAACAAAAAACTTCATATGAAGCTGGCAGACATCAATAGAGTACAGCAGAGCTTTTACAACTCCTGACACAGTTACACAGGTGTACTGCAAAAGGTATCTGCTGTCAGCTATCAGGTTTTTTGTGGCTGTATTTCTTACGGAGAAGTACTTAAGAGAATTTGCTCCCTCATAAAAACTCCAGCGCTGTGCATCTACTTTTCTGGTTTGTTTTATGGTCACGCACTTTTTGAAATTATCTAAGTTTGTCTTTTACATTGTTAGTACTCTGTCTTCATAATGAGGGAAAAAAAAGAAAAAGAAAAATCAATGTGCTATTACCCTGTCAACCTAGCCTTACAAGAATTCTTTGAACATCAATGCTTAAGTAGAAAAAATGTATGCATTAGCATCACTAAGCACACTAATTTTTTTACTTTAACATAAAATAGAAATTAGATGCAAGAACTGATTTATTGTAAGAAGCAAGGACTCACAGCAAAAGTAGAAAGATAAATCAGTAAACAAGGGTCCTAAAACAACATTTTGCAGAATGTACACCAGTAAAAAAAAAAAAAAAAAAAACTTCTAAAAATATCTATTATGATTCACTGTGAACCAAATGCCCTCAGATCATTGCACACACAAGTTCAGTTTAAACTGTCCTTCCTACGGAAGCTTCCAAAAATATATATATGCAAACCTGAAAGCATAAAATTTATCCCCGTTATTTACATATATCAGAATGTTTGAATCATACAGCTCTTATTACATGTACAAACAGAACTCACAACAGGGAGCAACTGTTTAGTGATGATTTCCCAATGTCTCGATTACATGTACCAGAGTTGTTAAAAGGTTCTGAACAGTTCAATTTATATTTAGGAAAGTACACACTTAGTCACTGGGACAGGAATAACATGAATTTACAGCTGTTAATAGAAGTTTCATTTGGACAATTGGTCAATACAAGGCTTAACTAAACACTCTTGCTTACTGCTTTAGAAGGTGTGGACAAATGACATTTACTTTGTAGGCAGCATGAACTATGTAACTGGTACAAATTGGTCTTTGAGAGCCAGCAACTGCAATATCTCATTCATCAGTGTATTTAGAATTGTGAACTGGAAGTCCAATTATGGAACAAAATCTATTACCAATCTGAGTCACGGGTAAAAAACCCTTCTCTTTACCTCCACAGCAGTTAATTCTCTCGAATTATTTTAGAAACAACTACCAGAGAAATTAGTCTAACGCCACTGAGTTTGGCTAAGATAAACAGCACTATCACTATTGCTACTAACATAATGCTACAAAACTGTAAATCGATTTAAAAAAAAGAATTACTACCTATTAGGACACCCTGCTTTAAATGGTCAGCTTTAGCAGGCCACCTTTTGAAAATAAAAGAAAGTCACAGATATTATTGCATTGTTATTTTCATATTCAGTTTTGAATACAATTATTTCTGGAGAAGAGATTCAAAAAAGCCCCCATAAGTAGCTTTTAGTTTTATTTTACTTTTTGAGAAAACTGAACTTTGGAAGTACTACCTTTCCCTTGAACAGAAATGCTGCTAAGCAAGGCACACTTTCATTGCACACAAACTAGCAATTGCATTGTATGTATCAGGTTACTGATATGTTCACTTGTCAGTTTTTGACACATGTGAACAATACATCAGATGCCTGGAAATAAACTATACTGCCTTCAAAAGCTTTCACGTAAAAAGATTAGGTGATGTCAACCAACAAATATTCAACTCTCAGATTCTGCTTTTTTCAGATACTCTTTTTGTATTAGCTTTCTGCAATACATGTTTAAAAGAATATCTTTTATATGAAGTATAGCCATGGCAGGAACATGGACAAAAATACTGCAGTAAAGTCAAGGAAAGATCTGATAAAATGTTGACACTAAGTGTAGGTTTCACTTACATTGAGAAATGAAAGAGAGAAGTAGAACTGTATTTACATACACTACCTACCCGTGTGAAGGTACCCTCAAAACTGTGGATATCCAGTTGTGGCTTCTGAGCATAAACATAAGCATTGATCGAAAAGAGATCCTGTAAAACAGATTAATGTACTTACTATTATTTAAACTTAAATTTAATCACACATTTTGAAGAACTGGCAAAAATTCCAGACCCCCATTACCCCATCCCAAACAAAGTTCATGCAATTTTTACCCAACTAAGAAACATGCTGTTTTTTTCTGGACATCTTGTTATAGAGGAACCAGATCCAAGACGATATCCTAAATGTGTTGATAGTTCAAACACTAAACTTTTTTACATTTATAACATGAGCTAGCCATGTCTCTTAACAACCCTGTTTTAATTAATAATAGTGTAATCTTAAAATATATTCCATACATTTGTTCTTTTAAAAATAAAGTGAGTTTTTTTTTCATTTTTTTTAAATGAAACTGGAAACAAAATATTTTTCCAGAAAGGACAAAGCCATCTGAATACAAGAAGAAAAAATGACATTGATTCAAATTCTCTTAAATGCTCAAGCACCTCTGTGAAAAACTCAAGAGAAAACCCCATCAGCTTCTGGAAAGCTTGGCTATATCAAAAGGATTACTCAAGTGTTTAAAGTCAGGGATACACCAAAACTACTCTGATAAAATTTGGTCTAGTATAGGTGATGGCACTAAGAAAAATAGGAAACTCTTCAGATACTACAGTAGCAGGCTCTATAAACAGATGGTAGTTTGGTATAAACAAAAGAAGGAAAAAAAAATCTGATCATTGTTATATCTTAAAAGCTGTCCCTAGAGGCCCAGGGAGGTTCATCTTAATATTCGGAAACAATTATTTTGTTGGGTAATTGTTCTAAAACATCCACTTCCTACAGAAAGAATATCACAGACTAAAACCCTGATACAAAGAACTTTCTTTTCATCATAAAAGCAAAATTTTTGGTGTTTTTTAGATGGTCAGGACCAACAGCAGCTAAGAGATGTCAACAGGAGTTGACCACTCATGCATGGATCCACAACAATCCAAATTCTACTCTGAAGTGGAGCACGTGCTTGATACCAAGTCCCAGACAACCTAAGAATATTAACATCTGATAAAATGCAAGAGTGTCTACCTTTTCACTGTATGTGGCATCTATTTGGGTTATCTCCATACTTCAGTACCAGATGAATCTTGCTAAAGGCTAATCAGACACTACCTCTGGGCAGAAAATTACATGGCTACAATACCCTGTTCATGCTAGGTAGAAAGTGCTGTCTTCAAAAGCAGAATTAATTTTACGGCCCCTTTCATGGACATATAACCACACATTGGCTCAAATGTACTACTTTTAAAAGTATGCCATTACTTTTTGTCCATAATTTTGAATGTAAGAAAAAATAACTTCATTTCAATATTTCACAAGTTGAACATTACAAAGATTAACTAAGGATGCAATTGTCCACCTATGTTAATGTCTTAAAGCCTGACATGTTTATATCCTTTAGTTTCTCCAGTAAAATGGGTAGATTGATGAGTATCATTATTTTTCTGCTTTTCCTTATCAAAATGAATGTTTTCTTGAAATCTAATGTATGTTTATCAAATATGTTTCACTTTTGTTTAAAAATGTGTAGTTCTATAAATACTGAATTTGTATTTATTTTTATATTTTGCAGGCAACACATCTCTATTTCATAGCCTGCAAAACACACACATACTTCGTATTTCATATGCTTTTTAAAATATGAATAAAATCTGAACATTAAATTTCATAAATTATCTAAAGCCACTGGCTATTTATTGTAGTCTTTCACATGAAGTTCATTCACTGAGTCCTTGTTCTTCCAACCCACTTTCAACAGGTTCACGAGAAATAATTCATATGAAACTAATACACATGTGGTGTCCTATATCTTCATCAGTCACTTCTTTCCAATCTGTTATCACCTACAATCTAGCTAATCCAGGCTATTATGTGCTTTATTACACAAAGAAAAATAAAGTCTCTCAGTAGTGGATAGCACAGAAGAAAACTAATACCACACACATACTCATATATAGAATAAAAACTGCTAGTGAAATGCGTCAACTTCTCTCTTTTCAAAGAAGACCTTAGTGGAAAGCAACATCAGAATAAAAGAAAGCAGAAATACCCACCTTTTAAAGTTTATTGGCATTTGTACAGTAATATATTTTCCTGGATTCTAAAATTTCAATTTTCTTCTACTGCAATGTTCTCCTTTGTTATATTTCAAATGTAAAAATTTCTATCTACCATCTCTCTTTGGTGTCTTTTTACGTTTTAGTTCCCATTTTGTATTTCTGATTTAACACCTAACCTTTCATGTTTTCCTTTCTTTCTTCTTTGAATTTCAACTCTGAAATAAACTTACTTATCTTTCTGAAAAACTGAATTCTGCACATTCCTTACACATTATTGGTATTACTCTGGAATGCCATAAACTAGAATTGGCAGAGTATTCCAAAGGCGCACGCTTTTTTCGTAAAACTAAAAACATAAGAAAAATCTATGCTCTGAGAGAAATGTAGGGTGGTAGTTCATTGGTATTTCATTCACAAGTAGTAGAAAGACATAAAAGCATATTACATGTGCTTATTAGATTTCTGATGTAATTCTTTTCATTATTAGGGTAAAGAAAAGAGTTAAAGGCTTTTTTTTTTTTCTGTAGGCCAGTGCTGTGTCCTCTGGACGGACATTGTTCTTAGATGAATAAAACATAGGAGCTGAAGTTTTATAATACAAAGAAAGTAAAGTCCAAAGAATGATACAGTTACAGAAGACAAATTACATTTGAACTACAGCCAACAAACAGTAAAGCTTGTATAATAATACAAAGATGTTCCTTCGCCAAATGCTGCTTTTCCAGTATTAGAAGCTGTGCATTATCTCAATTTCTTGAGAGAAGTCATAAGGGTGAATTTAACAAGGAGACACTGAGATTTGTACACAACAGTACATGTAAATATAATTTCTGCTCACTAGGTGAGAAGAATTTAACTGGTTAGGTTATATCATTGCTTTCCCTTATATAAAAGCAGAGAGAAGGAAAATAATCTTAAATAAAGGATTTGATTATATTGTTTTAAAATTACTTTTATTAAAATCACTTTTATTACTTTTAAAATTACTGTTTATTAACGATTTAACTAATGAGGGACTTGATCTTTGTGAAACTCAGATTCAGTAAAGAATTATTTTCATACTTTAAGCATTGAACTGCTGGTTCTCAGAAGCTAAATAGTTCTTCTGATACCTTCAATGGAAACAGTATTCTACATCTAAAATTACGTTGTTTTTAGAATACAATAAGGGCAAATTACCTCAGTTATTTTCTTACTCAAGGATACAAACCACATTTGGGTGGGAATTGTAACAGTTCCAGATTAAAGAAACTATATGAAAGATTTGAAAGTAAAGAAATTATTCTTATACAACAGTACTGAGATTTTTCTTAAAAAATTTCTATGCATTTAATTATCTCACTTGAAACCGTAATGCAGAAGAATACATTTCATCCTTCTATACTGAAAGTCAGAAAATTACTTGATCATGGTACAATAATGAAAATGTTTTCTTTTGCATTTCACCATTTAAGAAATCACCATAAACTTATCAATAACATAGAAAAATCTCCCCTATTAGGTCAAGGGCAACATTTGTTCACCTTACTTAAAGATCATTAAAATACATTCTTAATCATAACATGTAGTTCATTACAAATAAAATTGCCTTTGGTTCAATAAAACTAATTAAATGTAAATGGTATTGTTTACTGCTGTATGGATCTTCTGATATAAATCAGCAAGTCACCATTTATTGAAAATTACAGTGACCTCATTACTGTTAATAAATATAGCTGATCACACAAGCTACAGAAGAATGCCTCAGAACTCGTCCATCACCAGAACTGTCCCACCCATAACTATGAAATTGCAAGAAACCTAATCTAGGTGTTACAATATTTGTTGCACAGCCATCATTAAATGACTTGCTGAAATTTTAATTCTCTGATCACATTAAGTGCTTTAGAAAGACAACAAAATCTGTACCGATCGTCTTGGTGGTGTCATCTGTTCTTTAAGGAAAGCTCTGAAGGTCTGCAGTTTTGTTTATTCTGGGTGTCACAGTGGGTAGGGTTACAGCAGTGCTCTGTTGACACGGCTGACAGCTTGTGCCAGCAAAAGATATTCACCCTCTTGCCTGAAAAGAGGTTGTAGCAAGGTGGAGTTCAGTCTCTTCTCCCAGGCAACAAGTGACAGGAGCAGAAAAAATGGCCCCAAGTCGCACAAGGGGAGATTTACATTGAATATTAAGAAAAATTTCTCCACAAGGGTGGTCAGGCATCGAAAAAGGATGCCTAGGGAAGTGGCGGAATCACCATCCCTGGAAGTGTTCAGAAGGCATGTGGATGTGGCACTTGTGGTTTAGTGGTGAACATGGCAATGCTGGGTTAAGGGTTAGACTTGATGATCTTAAAGGTCTTCTCCAATCTTAATGAGTCCATGTTTTTACATCTGATAACTAAAGAAATCCAAACGAGGGACAATTACAGAGAGTATATTCTGTCAAACATGCAATCAAATTGTTTATAGTCTATTTTATGCTCAACTTGCATAAGTTACATTTTTAAATTACTAAAAATATATTTCCATATGTAAATACGAACTGCAAGTCTCAGCTTTGAAAACACATCATGTCACAGAGAAGACACTGTAACAGATCTGATGTGCAATAAGTCCCTGGAAGTTGGGAAAAGCCCAGCTGTTCCTGCGGGCAGAAGGCTGGCTGGAATGGTGTGATCCATCCAGCAACACGCCAGGATGGCAGCCCAGGTGCAGCAAGGGCAGAGCCCCAGGGACTGCGCCTCGCTCCACTGGTCAGCACGGGTTCTCCCCAGGAGAAGCAACCAGCTGCTGGCTCACTGTAACCCACTGCAAGTTAACCCTGGGGACTGGGCCGCTGTTGCCATCCTGAACTGAGAGTTGACTCGTGTGCTGCGGCCTGCAGGGGCTGGATGTAACACGCCCACAGTGGGACACAGCTGGTCTGCCCCGAGTGCCTCACCCACACCACGCCGGCTGTGCCCGTGGCAAACACCAGGCACACACCAGGCACTCGTGCTGTACATGGTGCACACAGTGGGACAGGGTCATCCCGTCCCGGCAGCTTCCTTTAGCAGCGGGAAAGGTCGCTGCCTGACCTGCAGGACATTTTGTACAGGAAAGGAACCCAATGCTGATCCCAGACAGCAAGACAAAGCTCTCAGCCCAGACTGCTTCCAACCCTAAGTTTCTGCAAAAGTAACCTTAAGCCTATCAAAAAGCCTATGCCCCTATTACACACTGTACAGATTAGCAAGGTAATCACTGTAAATTTGGTTTTTTTCCCAAGTCAGAAACAAAGCACAGGGATGTTTTACAAAGCAACTGACATTTTCCACTTAATATCTTCCAGGCAACTTGCCCGATTTTCCACTTTTATTAACAGCAGTTTTCAGCAACAAAGAAGAAATGGATTTCTCAAATGATCCTTACTTCTAACCAAGTTGCTTGCCTTTTTTTTTCCACTGTGTGTGGCAGTTTGAACATTGTTTGCTGAGAAAACTTCAACTACGTATTTTAAGCATCCCTTTTCTAGATAAGCTGGGTGTAAAGTTTAAAGCACTATCCCTGCATGTTTAAATCATGCAGCCTATTTTTGCTCTTTTTTCCAAAACCATTATTTTTACTGTAACTATAAAGAAATAATTCTGGACACTGCATTTCAATTTTTAAAAGAATATATAACTACATGAAGGGCCCACATACAAATATAGCTTATGACTCTATTATAAGTCAAACTTATACAAAACTAGGTTTATGAGAAAATAATTTCATAATGTTATTTTTCATTAGTTTAATATTCACAGCTTGCTTAGACCTTCATACTAATTTCTGAGTCTAAGACTTGCTGAGAAGCAGCCATTTAAAATGATCTCAATAAAGAACCACTAAGTGTCAGTGGTTTGACCAAACCATGCAGCATCAAAATTTAGAGGTAGTTTAGTTTAGTTGGCAGGACATATTACACCTGGTGTCAGTTACTTCAAGATGAAATGCCAGCTTAATGCAGACAAAGCCTATTCTAGCGTGGTTAAGCACCAGCAACTGAGTGGTGTGAGACAGGGCAGAGGCACATCAACTGCTTGGTGGATTCCATTCGCTGCTGGTAGCCAGAGAAGGTATGTTAAGTATAAGCAGCTCCTGATTAACCACATCTGATGACTCAACTCAGACCGTCACCTACAGCTCAAGAAGGAAAGTACAAAGATCTTGCAAGAAGCACAGATCAGTTAGAGGTAGGTTAGTAGCCTTAAGTGGAAACAACTAAGGAAGAAATGATTACTATATTGTACAGTTAAACCCTGTATACTGTTTCCAAGATGGTGATATTTCTCTCCCCTAACATGCCCAAAACAACCACTACCTATAGCAAACTTTCACTTCTGCAGAAGATGAGGCTGCACGTCCTACCATTCAAATGTAGACCCCCCAACTTCAACCACTTCTGATTTATTTTCCACTCTAAAATACTACATGTGAAGCCAATAGCCAGAGAATACGAACACAGAAAAAAAACCTCTCCCTTTTGCTAAATTTGAGTGTGGCGGCAACTCTAATTCTGGAAGTGTAAGTGCCGAAGTCCTGCTAAGATTTGGCACATAATCTAACACTTCTATTGAGATGACATACAAACAGCCCTTTCAAGGTACATTTGCCTTTAATAAAACACCTAAAATATTTAGTGTCAAAACACCAGAAATTCTGTAAAGATAAATTTCGACAAGCTTGTGACTTGAGTATGTTTTCAGAGGAGGTCTCAACACCAAGCCAAATCTCCTGTAAAACAGCAAGCTTCCCCAGTATAAGGGACACAATTCAGCTTCTTCTTAAGAGACAGTTATACAATTTTACATGTGCTTTTGTAGGTTTGTGTCTATTTTGAATGTGTATATATACATGCACACACACTCATGTCCTTTTTCATAATTTTAGATTTATCCATGACACAACATATAGATGCATTCAAAAAATACACACATTCAAGCAACTCTTAGAAAGCCCTCTTTGCAAGAACTTGCACATTGCACCTAGTCAGACCAGAAAGCATCTCGTCAACAAAAAGCACTTTACCTTCCAAGAGCAGACTGCTGTTTCCCAAGCTCACAAGTTACTGATTAAAGCAATGGTTCCTGAGGCAAGAATGACTTGCACTGGCAGTCTAACTTGCTTGAAAACACTGTAACTGTGATATGCTTCTGTGGAGTGCGGATCTCAGTGGAGACCAAAACGAGAACCGTTAAGTTGTAAGATAAAAATCCAGGTCTGACTCAGTTTCTTTCCAATGCAAAACCAAGTATATTTGCATAATCAACTTCTCGTTCAGCATGCAGTGGAATATCCGTGTCTTATTTATTGCACAAATTCAGGCTGTAGTAACGGGTATTTTCCAATACTTACAGTAACTGTAATAATCTCTTAGATAACGGATACAGATGCACACATAGAAGGTATCTTAAAAGTAACCAGATAAAATGCTTACCCCTAAAGCTGGCAATCTTTGTGTGCAACTGACAGCAACCTTCAGTTTCCAGTCTGTTTCTCCATCCAGCTGGTCAGTTCGAATGAAACACGAACCTTGAAGTTATAAAAAGACATCAAACTATTATTTTGATTTCAAAAATTCAGATTGGGTTAAAACATAAGGAACAGTGAAAGTAACAAAATTTACAAACATTTTTAAATAAATGTGCTACATATAAGAGGATTAATATTTTGGAGTGTCTGTGTGTTTTCTTCCAGGAATGCTCCAGATGCCAAAAAACTGCACCATTTTTCTGATGAAAGTAACAATATGCCTGTTTATGAACTGAGGGAAATCCTACTTTACAGGTTTCTTTACAGTTTCTAAACAGGTTTCCAAATATTATCAGCAAGAGATACAACTCCAATTGAAGTTGAAAAAGGTTTAGTTTAGTTTCTTTATGGAATTTTGTCACTTGTACAATTCCAACACAACAGAATAATTAACTGAAGCCTGTGATTTTTTTTCCTCCTTGCTGGTATGACATCACAAACTTCCACTGCTTATAGTCTCCCAGCTTCTCTTAAAAAACTATTTTTTTAAATAAATCCTTAACATGGATATCATTCAAAACAACTTGTGTCCCATTGTATTATACTTAAAAGAAGTAATTTTAAATCATCTATCAGGGATTCAAGACTAAGGAAACCTGTCAACACATGCAAAGTATGTAAGATATGAGGGAAGCTCAAGATACAGACTGATACACGCTGCAGAGAATCAGTGTTCTGTACAGACAGAAGACCAGTATTCAAGAAACAGAAAACTGAGACCAGTGCAAAGCCTCCCCCCCCCCAATAATTAGTGTGATGGATATCATCAAATCTAGAGTATTACATAGGTCACTACTGTAAGATTCAAAAAAGACTGCACAGGCACATGGTAAATCTATTAAAATATTCACAATTAATTACAATTCCATCAAGATTGAAGCCTTTTAAAAAAGGTGGTAAAACTTTAGGAGTACGCTTCACAATTGCTACACTAGAGAAGCCTTAAATATTTCTGAAGTAGTAATTACAATTCCCATTACACTACAGCCTAACAACTGTATACACTATTGCTACTGGGTGCTCTGGGTGTGAAAAGATTTTTCCAGTTATTTGTAGATTTTAATAAACGTGTATAGACATACATGCATATATACCTATAATTCCTTCTATATTTCAACCGATCCAATAAAATCTAATGAAGTAGTTTCACCCTTAGAAGTGATGTGGTAGCAATTAAATGGATGAAGATACTGTAAAGGAGTTTATCCAGGTTTGAGTCTTATTACAGACAAGAAGACAGTCTGCTAGAACGTGTCAAGGCAATACTTTAAGAAACGGTACCTACCAGTGAAAACAAATTAAGAGAGATTCTTTTACAGGACATGTGGGCCCTGGTGTAAGTAAAATCTAACAGAACCCAATGTTTTATTCATCAAGGCCTCCAAATTAGGCAGTTCGATGAGCTAGTGGTCTGAAAGGACATGGCTGAGAGAGCAGCCACCTGAAATTTTATCTGACTGGAAGGTAGCATTTTTGCACAACAGACTACAAAGAAGCCTACAAGCTTTCATGTAAAAGTTATATTTAAGTGTGTAATAAGTAAACAAATCTTTAATGTTAATGTAGACAGATCTCAGAACACATTATCACAGCTAAATTTCACCAAAAGCTCAAGAGATGCAAGCTGCAAAGATGTGTCTGAAGTTCTTGAAAGACTGGTTTTAAATTCGTGACAGGATTCTTTATGGATTTTTTTCTAAAAATGAAATACTATAAAGCATTTTTTGGAGAGTCCAGTGACATGCTCTGCATCATAATGAAGCATGAAGTACCTAGTAACAACTAGAAATACCATGGATTCACCACACTTTCTGGCAATGGCATAGATAAGCCTACTCTCCATCATACTTTTCCTGTACAAGGCATTTCATGGTTCTCTTTACCCTTCCTGTCAATGGTTGCTCTCTTCCATCAATTTCATTTAGAATTATACTATAGATCAATGCAGTTCAAGACCAGTGTGGCTCCTGTGAATGGTTGACTGCACATATATTCATTTAATAGAGCTTCACACTATGACATCTATTGGGCAGCTGCATTTCCTCTCCACTTCAGCAGTTAATTTCATCAATAACTTATCTCATAGCCTGTTTCCCTTTTATCCAGAAAAAGGGACTGCTTTCTGCCAAGTCAGCTTTCAATAGTGATCACAAAAGCAAAACTGAAACAATACAGTTGTCTTCTCTATCTCAAATACTACAGTAGATTTGACTAAGTAACTTTAATTATTCTATAAGGTACTGATTTTAAACCTAGCTTAAGTTAGCTATAAACATGGAAGATTAAACATGTAATTAGAAAAAAAAAATTAATTCTTCACCCCTACCAAACCCTTAGACTTGTGTAAAACTAAGTATTCCTCACTGTGAATCGTGTGGAAGTCAAAAGTACTTAACCTTTGAGAGGTATTTCAGTTAACAGTACATAAAACTTCTAAAAAAATCAAAGTATTTTTTAAAAATAACTATTTTAATTGCTCCACTTTTAAAATTCTTGGAAGCATTGCACCCTCCTCCCCCAGTGACAAAATTAAAACCAAAAAACCACACAAAAAAGTAGTAAAAAATTGTGTTACATACTCCAGCAGAATGGTTTAGATCAGTATTAAAAAGTTCTTGTATTTCTAACTTGAATATGACTTGCCAGGTTAAAAAAACCCATCTATACACATGTCAGGAATTGCTGTTCCCGCTGAATTCAGTGATAACTCTTGAACCTGACAACTATTTTACAGTGCACAAATAATGAAATTCTTTTTAAGTTCTGCTGCTTTAAGGAAATGTCATTAAGTTAACTAGTTACCAACCTAAGCATAGCTGTTTACAAAAAAAAAAAACTTAAAAAGAAAGAAAAAGGAAAAGGAGAAAAGAAATTCTAGACTGAACATAAGAAATTTTAAAAAGGCCACATACAAAGGAGAATGCATACATTTAAGCCTTTTACTTTATACGGTGAGGACACTCAGATGCTCATTTCCCATAACAATACACAGTCATTCAAAATTAGTGGACAAAGTTGAACATTGTGAACGTCTGACTGACTTCTGTCATTGTAGTGAAAATTTTGGAACTATGCCAAGTAGAATTTAAGGGTTGGTTTAAGGAAATTATACTGGGCTTAAATAGCTTAATCATTTATCAAAAGTGGCACAAACTTCACGAGCAAACTATGTATGTAATATTCATTTAGCCTAATCAGTTGAAGACAGGCATAAATCAGTGTAGAGCAAGTCCATGCAAGGTGCTGCCCAAGTGCAACTAAACTGATTTTTAAAACCATTTCAGATGAAATTGTGAAACCTGAATGCTTAGCAAAGTCCTGGGACTAAATTCTGTTTTGGTGATTTAGCAAAAGCTCAATTATTTGAGTCCTGTCCACAATTTACCCTAAGATTGCTTTTCTATGGCAAAACAGCACTTGAATATAAAGGACAAAAATAATTTGAAGAACCTAAGTAACTATGTAACTTCAAATTATAAGGATATATTACTAATTATTTACAGACTTTTTACTTATGTTTATTTGAGATACTATGGATTAAAAATCTTTTTTTTAAAGATATTTTGTGTGTTAATAGAATACTTAAGAAAAATAATGTTCATTTCAGTAGCTTTTATGGTGTTTTGACACAGAGGTACAAAAGCTCATCTATAAAAGCACTAATTTAGAGCCATGACATGTCTGGTCTAGATTTATCAAACAAAGGTACGGTGCCCAGTACAGGAAGAATTCTAGTTACTCAGTGTGTGCTGGACTTAAGGCTTCAATCAGAACATACCTGAAGGACATGTACACAACAAATGCTTCTGGGAATGGTGTACATGTACACATGCATCAGTGACCTACCTATCCCTAGAAATCCCAAAGAAAAGGGCCCTGAACAAAAATTCTCAAACTAAACACAGGTTGTTCTTGGAAAATGCTGGTTATATTTTCATCTCAAACTTAAAAATATTGGGGGCGGGGGGGGGGGGGGAATAAATAAAGAGGAAAAAATTCCCCCCCAAACAAGAAATGGAAGCTTCTTAATCAAGTAAAGTTCAATTATATCATAAGCTTTCTCCTAATTAATACTGTGCATAATAATCAGATAGCCAAATCTAGTATTTTTTTATACTACCAAACTTGCTTATCATATTTTATATGTTAATTTCTTTATATGTGGATATCTTTAATTCCTGAAATTATAGTAATGTAAATAAACTTGTGCTTACACGAAGCCCTTAAATTTTATTTTTATATACATACGTCTAAGTATTAATTACAGTTTTTAATACAGGCTTTGGAAAACAAGCTATTACTTGGGATGTTACTTATTTTCTTAAATGCATTCTAGCTTCCAGGGTTTTTTAAGCAAGTCACTCAGAAAAGAAAAACTGCTGTGTACTAATTAAATTATTTATTCCTATTTTATTTGGAAATGTTGTTTCTGTTAAGTAGAAATATGGATAATTTCTCCTTAAAACAATTAGCTTAATATTCAGTCTGTTTAACAAGTAGTTTCTAAAGAAAGTGTAGTTAACAGAAGACACACAAAATACACAAGATATCCAAAATAGCAGTATTGACAGACAAAGAGCAAATACTTTGCAAAGGAGAAATAATCTAGTCTACATAAAATTGCATCACCTGAGTTTAATGGAAAGCTATAATAAAAGAAACCCCAACAAAATCATTAAAATTATCTGAATTACACTAAGATTGAATATTTGCATGAGAACATGAGAACTTAAAATGGTTTTCTTGCCATAACAAACTAAACCCTCCCACTTGTCTTGTATTCAGAACTTAATTTTCATTTCCCAGCTCCTGGCCTGGAAGAAGGCTCTGAGAAAGAAGTCCTAAGTCATGAGATCAGATGGAAGAGAGAGGATTCTCAATTCAGGAGAAAAAAACCACCAAAAAATAACTTATTTGGATTAGCATTAAAAAAATAACAAAGTGAATGACAGGTTATCAGAAGAGTTCCATGCTTCTGTCCCTCACTTTTTCTGCCCTTGATTTGAACAGTCACTTACAGAAGATCTTGTCTTCAACTGCACCTATTTAATCAACATTTTACAAACGAAATTATTTTAAAAAATGTTTCCATTTTTAGATTTCACAAGCACATTCAAACAAATATCTTCTAAAGAACCTTCGCAAATAACCCACAGGTGGTATTTGTTACAAACGTCAGTATAAACAGTAAAGAATTAGTATATAAGAAGTCAATCAACTCAGAAGTGCTGAAAACTATATTTAACTTTCTCATGGAGGACATTAAAGTTAACAGATTTCTGTTAGGAATTTTTTTGCCATATATTGGCAAGGCTCTTTTTTAAGCTTGCTGATAAGCACTAAAGAGAACTGATAGGTATAATTCAAATATGCCACATAGCATACGTTTTAATGTGCGATGAAGATGCACTGCAGGGAAACAACTATAACTTAGTTGTATATAGCAGATGTACAGGAGGATGCATACTTTACAAGCATATTAAAGACCAAGTACCCCAGTCTTGAAAAGGTATTGTTTTATTTCTGCATAAATGCAGGGTTGAATTCCACACTCCATTACAAATATATTGTCAGAAAGCAATTGTAGAATGTGTGCACTTTAATTAGTCTTAAAAAAAAATCATAAAAGTAAATTACATTTACTTTATATAATATGTGAACTGATAAGAATTCATGTCAGTTTTTCTTAAACAGAGATAATGCTAAACTATCACTACACGTCTGGGCTCTTTGTCAAATCTAAATAAATAAAATCATGTCTGCCTTCTCTCTCTAGAGTGGCATCCAATGAATTTTTTACAAATGAGAACAACAGCTACAACTAATGCCTTTCAAGCCTCAGAAAAACTGAATTATTAAATCTGTCTGCCTATATCCTATTACAGCCTACTTATGAATACTTGATTTTATTTTGTATAATTGACAACAGTTGTCAGGAAACGAAGGTTTTAACGGCAATCAAATTAAGATCAACTGGTATAAGTGTCACAGTGAAGAGCTTGTGTCAAGTGTTGATGAATTAATTGATGGGTCACTGGGAAACAGGGCACGTGGAACTGCAGTGTCATAAACAGCTATATATTGTCTGGTAATATTACCAGCCTTCCTGCTTTAAGTGAAAAGCATTGAAAGAGATGGGTTACTAGAATATATCCAAAAGAAGAAAAACACACTTTGACTTTGCACACCTAACACCAGATCATTTACAAACAACTTAATTTTTAAATCATTTATATTACTTAAGTGACTATGTGCATGAAAATTTTAAACCGATGACAAGATAAACAGCAGCACCAAGACAACATACTGCAGTACAGAGTTTCATTTACTATTACAATAAGAAGTTTTCAATTATGATAGCTTCTAGGGACGAAAAAACCCCAAGATGCCTGAAACATCCCAAACATTTAAGCTACAATGCCATCCCATAGGATGCAATCAAAAAATGTAATGGCATTTACAGAAGACTGATTAAATTAGTTTAAAAGCATTAATTTCTCTTAAGACCAGGGAAGAACTGTGTGTACTTGAGATATTTGATCTGAATTAAGAAACCGATGAAGCAATTGATTAATTGGAATTTAAGCCATCAGTCACTGGATCCATCAACAGTTTCATTTACATTCTAAACAATCAGCTGATGGTCTTATAGGATACCACGTATTAATACACAGTCAATATGATACCCCTAAACTCATCACAGTTCCTTATTGACAAGAACTCAGATGTTTTTTAATCCAAGCTTGATCACATTGCATCTTTTTTGAATTGCTGTATTGATTCAGTACGCTTTAGGAATTTTTATCTCTGTTAAAACATTATGGATTTCTCTTATATATAGTAAACAATGTTCCAAGTTAAAAGAAAAAATTTATTCACATTCATATTCACATTCTCAAATTTTCACTTACTGATTTATATTATTTTGATACATACAGAAGGATGCTCAAAAGCACTAATCCTTTCCATTTAATAGGATTTGATGCACCACTTTACTTCATTATTCTTCTGATGTACACTAGCTATCTCTTTTTGCAGAAACCCAGTGTTACAGATGAAAGATAGTATGTGTTATTTATGTCTTCAGAGTAACGACTGAATCAAAAACTGCCATACAGAATGCTTAGAACACTGAAAAACTTCTTGCTTTTCAGATCAAAATAAGAATACTGACTCAACAGCTCCCTGATTTGAGAGCACTGACAGCACAGCAGAGCTCACTGTCCCCATCAACCTCCCTAATGTACTTAAATATTTCTAAAGACCAGTAATACAAAAAATACATATACACCTCAAAGAAAAGTGCTTATACCAGACTTAAAAAGCATTTTCTCTCTTGAAGAAAGGAGAACTCACAAACAAGAGGTTGAGAAAAGCATACAGCCAAAACCAGAATTCACTGAGAGCATGTTTTGCCTTGAAGATTTTAGCAGCAGCAATAGTAATCAACTAGAAGAACATTTCATTAACTAAATTACAGGGACCAGGTATAAAGCTTAAACACAAAAAAATGCAAGTCAAAGGAGTTGACAAAATCATCAGGTTACAATAGGCAAGTGAAAAACAAGAGGATATATTTTTCATTAAAATTTAGCAGGGAAAAGCACATTCTACTTTAAGGTTTATAACTGGGAAGAAGCAAGAGACCCAGCTGCGAAGATTGAACACTGGACTTCATTATGCAAAAAGCAGAGGATTTCTACTTTTTCTGATTTCTTTTTACTTGAAAGACAGGGGAAGGCTGTGCAAAGCTACACGGACACCTGAAATCAGAACTGTAACTGAAGAAGTCAAATATTTGAGCTAAATTGTATTTAGCCTTCCCATGTACCAAGAGCACTGACAGCACAGCAACACAGGCCGTAACATTTGCATGGAAAAACCCAGTGCTCTCCTCAACTGGGTATTCCTTACAAGGTAGGTTCTCCAAGTTAGGGTTTCTACTGCTAGAAAGAGAGCTGCCAGACTAAGGTAGTTCAAGACTAAATAAGCTTACATTCCAACTCCAGCCAGCCATACACCTCAAGCCCCATATGAAAGTCAGAATCAGATCAATATGTGCAAGCCATCCTTTCCTTATGAATACATTAAGATTGATTTGAGGATCATTTCTAAATTTTTAGAAAGACAACTCTATTGCAAGATTGCTCCTCATTAGACCTACTAATCAGAAATTTGTAGGTTTTGCAGAAATTCCTTTTTCACAATAAAGATGAGGCTCACCAAGAGACATTTTCCAGTCATTCCAAAAAATCAAGGTAATATTAGCAGCTTGCCCAGAAGAGCCTTGAAGTAAGAGAAGAAAAAAACCACCCTAAATTCAATAATCTAAGACAAGAAAGAGGTGAGAGCAGCTTAAAAAAACCCCATAATGCATGGTATCAATCTTATGAACAGATACTTCTTCTAGGCACCATATTATAAACTACTTCTACACAAGGAATTCTTGAACCCTACCCTGCAAGAGTAATTTCTTCGTCTTTTATATTCAAAGCCTTTGACAAAATACCCACAATTCTTAATACACATATAGTTTGTCTGCCTGATTTGCCCTGCCTCTGAGATATGCTTTGATGATTCTCACCTTCAGCTTCTTTAAATTGTTACCCCAAATTGGGGGAATTGTTTGGGATTTCAGGATATTTGAATTGCTACTCCAGCCAAGCCACCAAATGCCCTTAAATTTCTGGGGAAATGCATTATCACTGGCAAGTGGAAACAGGTGAGTTTATGCCTAACACAATACACGGTCTCCTTACAGATAAATTTTTTCATCTCTTACTAGTCTTTTTTTAAATACAAAAATTAAATAAAGAATAAAATATTACTTTGTCACTGCTTATTTTGCTACAAGTCTAATGAAACACATGGATTGTGCCAGTTGCCCAAGTATGCACAGAAAATCAAATAATTAGGGAATGAAATACATGTCTTCTAATAACATTTTCATCTTCAATACAGAGTAATACTATTGGGGGCTTAATGCCTGCTGAGACAACCTCCTTCCACCACATCACATTCATACTATCTGACTATATCTTAAACAAGTAGCTGATCACATCGAATTACTATTACTCAGTGGCTTAAAGCAGATACCAAAACATTTCAAGCCCGAGTTAAATCAAATGCTAAAAACAGAATAGGAACTGAAGTATAGAAACAGATTAAAGTAGTTTGGACAGATTGTTGGCAGCTACTCATGCCCCGAAGATAAACTTTTATCTGGCCGTATGTGCAAAACTTAACTCTAGTCATTTATCATTCTCTATAGCAATAGATTTTCAAAGCATTTCAGTTTCCAGACAGGTAGGTTTTAGAACGCTTGTTTTTTAAACATAATAGAAAATTCCAGAATGTGTGACTAATGCAACTCCTTCAGCCTTATTATTCTGCAGTGGCTGGTTTTATGAAGAGATAAAAAGAGACATCAGTTGCACAGCTGAATTTCAAATCAGAGGAAAAAATACCAGTTTGGTTTTTAGATATCTGAAGTTCCAGAACAGGCTGGGGTTCAGACAATTAAATTATTTGTAGAACACTTACTCCTAACTGTTCAGAATAAATAGATAGTACTTGCATCATCTTTATTATATTTTTCCTTTGCAGTGAGTTTGAAGTTAATTCTTTGACAGAAATGGTCTACTAATACTTGCTTTTTAAGATTACAAAACTGGATCTTTTTAACCAGTAAACCATACTTGCTGGTACCACACTCTCTTTTGAGCAATGCTTAAGGAACTCAAAGTTTTCAAAATAACTCCCTTCTTTGATAAGCAGACTTTGTTTGCAGATGGTAGACTCTGGAGGCAGCCTTTACTGATTAATTCACAGCTCCTTCCAACAGCAAATCAAGCTATATGAATGATTACTTAAGTCTGTACTTGCATTGCAAGTTATGCCAGTAAAATGGTTAGCATTTAAAATAAAAATCACATCTGAGACAGTTATATTGCTACAGAAATGAATGGCTACAAAGTCTCAAAATAAAAATTATTTTCCTGTTTTATTCCCACACTTTACTCATACCATTGTTGTTAACATAATTACAAGTAAAGAATCCTGAAAACTCTTAACTACAAATTTTAATACAAGTGAAATTACTCTTCTTGCTACAATTCCGAAAGTATAATATGTTTGCAAGTAGTATGTTATACTTGAGTAATATATAATTTTTAAGTAGTTTAGTAAGTGGAATTCAAGACACTGATCTGTGCAATGGGGGATGTCCAGAGGGATGTCAACAAGCTGGAGAAATGGGCTGACAAGAGCCTAAAGTTCAACAAGAAATGGTGAAAAATCTGAACCCGGTGAGGAACAACCAGCACATGCTGGGGGCCATCCTACTAGAAAGGAGCTTGGTAGAAAAGGACCTGGGGATCCTGGGGGCACCAGGCTGACCGTGAGCCAAGAGCACGCCCTTGCAGCAGCGGAGGGTAATGGTATCCTGGGCTACGTTAGGTAAAGTATTGCCAGAGGTCGAGGGAGGTGCTCCTTCCTCTCTGCTCAGCACTGGTAATACGGTTACACCTGCAATATTGTGTCCTGTGTGGGTCTCTCCCGTACAAGGTGGTATGAGCATGCTGGAAAAGTCCAAAGAGTGCACGAAATTATGGACTGGAGCATCTCCCATATGAGGAAAGTCTGAGAGAGCTGGGACTGCTCAAGCGTCAAAAAGACAAGGCTTCGGGATGATCCTAATAATGTCTATGAATACCTGGAGGGAGGGTGCAAAGACTGAGCCAGGCTCTTTTCAGTGACAGAACAATGACAGAAACACCTCTGAACGTAAGGTGACAAGAATTATTATTTTTAACTGTGAGGATTACTAAGCACTGGCACAGCTTGTCCAGAGAGCCTGTGAAATTTCCCTCCTTGGCAATGATCAAAAGCTGTCTGGACATGGTGTCTGGGCAACGAATTCTAGGTGGCCTTGCTTGAGCAGAGGTGTTGGACCAGATGATACCAGGAGATTCCTTCCAGCCTCAACCATTCTGCAGTATCATCTAAAGTACTCACAGAAGTAAGCACCAAAACAATGTAACTCTGGCCGGAAAAACAACGATGTAGCAACTGTGCAATTGGGCATCACCTTACAAAGAATTAAAGGTTCTTCACAAAGGATTGTGAGAATTTCAAAATGATTTTCCATTTCCCTATTGCTTGCATTGCACAGCTGTAGTGGTAGATAAATAGTATTTTGGAATGTTCACACCAGAAAATTAATATATGCTGGATTTAAAGATATATAATAATAAACTTGGTTTATGATAAAGATTTTTGCATGACAGCATGCTTGACAGCAGTGGAACTGATCAGTTAGTGGCAGTTGTTCTCTCCAGAGTATCACTTCTAACAATAAAAAATAAAAAAACCCAGACTTTTCTCCCGTTTGGTAGGGGACCTTACGAACAATAAGGGTTTAACTTAGATTAATCAATCCTTACCCCCTAAAAAGCTACTAACAAAAGCCAGTATCATAACAGCACTGTGGTTATTCTGTTATAGGCCTCAGTAGTTAGCAGCAGTACAGAACAGAAACAATTCTTTGCAGTCCTAGTGTCTATGCAGCACATCCCAAGCCCTAAAGCTCATTAGCTCTTCCAGCTGCAGACTTGAGCAAATAGTCTGTTTAGCCCTAATTCCATGTACAATGCCACCACATCTTTCTCCCAGTAACTTTCGACTTGTGGCCAATTTCAACCAAGTATGACAGATCAGCGATCTCAAGGTTATAAAGTGCCTTGAATTTTTGTGAAAAAAGAAATGATCAAAGAGCCACACAAATAAGAGGATAGCCAAGCTGTTAGCTCCAACAGTAATCTGTTCTAGGACCTAGCAAAAACTAATAGCTAAAAATCAACATTTGCTTAGCTCAGAACCAGCCACTGCATATGCAGCTTTTCTCCATGAATAATAAGGATCTGAGGTTATTGTGTGTGTAAAACAAGAGCTTGGAGAGAAAAAAAAAACAACTTCCTTCATTCTTTACTGACACTTTGTAGCCACCCTATAAAATTTGTGTTCCTCTCACAATTTCACATTTGAAAGTTATCAGGGCACAAATATTCCAAAGTCTTATGAACACATGCACCAGATTTTCATGAAAGACCAGATCCCGTTCATATCAGAACATGACACATGTTAGCATAGGAACACCTGACCTGGACCAGAAGCCAGTTACTGAATCAAGGCACAACCAAGGCATCAAACCAAGGCACAGCCAACGTGGAGTACAAGGATTTTACCTTAAAGAAGGAAAGAGCTCATATTTGAATTTTTCTTGTGTTTTACACACAGAGTGTCTTTGATAATATTCCCATAATGCTGAAGTTATTAACACATGCTCCAGCTGGCAGTTCCTATGGACAATTATAAAATTATATGATGATCTCTGGAATGCTCTGTCTAGCTTTTGATTTACGACTGAGGTAGCATATAGATGAATAAAATGCAGAGAGCATGACAAGCAATTTAAAAATGGACCTGAAATGGACACTGTTAAGGGCCACCTAGAATCTAGCCTAATTTCAGCAAGGGAGCTTTGTATTGGTGTAACAGAGATCTTGCCTACATTTGCATAACAACTTTACACTAAGGTAGTCAGATGGTTTTGGCATGATGCCTGCTTATACAAAACATGAAAATAACCTTTAAACTGTCTTTTGCAGTTGGCTCAGCATGAACACCTCCTTTCATTTGGTGGAAGGATGATAAATGGGACAAATCTTTCAAATTGCTTGTCACCTCTATCATTATAATGAGCAAAACCAAGATTCAGCCATAAACTAATCCCCTCCTACCATTTTAAATATATAAGACCCCAATATATAATTCCATAAATTTGTTGCTCTTTGTTTTTCTTTAATTTCCTTTTTTAAAAAAATTTATTTATTTCAATCAATGAACATCTTTTGGAAACCTCTGTTATATGGGGGAGCCTGACAGCAGCAAAGAATTCTCATCTGAGGAGCGATTTCATTCCCCTCCATTCCCCTGGGAAGTATCCTAACTCTAAATATGAACAGCCATCTAGCTGCCTCCACTCATGAAAGAGAGGAATACCAATGTTACGGACTGCCACATGAATACAAAACAAGTCCACCTATATTAGTCTCTAGACTACAACTTTTGTAAATGTCTGATTAAAAAAGCATAAACTTAGAAATTGGACACAGGCACACAATTATCATGAAGTCATTACATCAGATTCTTTGAAGATATCATTCCAGCTAAAAGACAATGCATCTGATAAAGAAAGGAAAAAAATAGATCTAATAAGAAATTAGTTTTATCAAAATAAGATTGATACCCCAAAATGCAGCTTCTGCTATGTAGAATCAAAAGTACCCTAGAAAACTCAACAATCCTAAAAGTGCATTAGAGGGGCAGGCTTAGGCTGAACTGTTTAACTTACTTATTTATAACTCAAATGGCTTCTTTTTCTGACTGCAGATATAGGATATTGCAGTGCTGCAGACTACACTAATATGCAATGTAAATACTGAAGTTGGAAAATAGTACTTTGCCTCAAAAGAAGCTTACAGGGTGGATTGGATTTTAAGATTAGTTCAAACTCTACTCTTCATAGATTTATAGTAAGAAGCTATAGTTAAACTGCTTTATTGCACAGAAGATAAAATTACATACAGAACATAAAACCATCAAAAACTGTATCACAAAGTACTTAAAAGTGTCAACTATAAATTAAACCATAAATCAGTCAAAACTGCAACATCAGGAAGCAACAATTACAGATATAAGTGTTCACTCTTTAGTAAAAAAACAATTACTGCCATATGCTTGAAGTTCGGGGGATTATTTTTGTGTGGTTTTTTTTCTTGTTTTATTTTTAAAGAAGTGTAACACAAATAAAACTAGTTAACCTGTTGCTTATTTATAGAAAGTGTATTTTTAACATTAACTTTCATGTTCCAGGTGTAGCAGAAGTTTATATAAATAACTTATATTGGAATTCTAGGAAGATTTCACTAAATTTGCTCTTTACTTACTTTACATTATCATGCACATTTACATAGTAGGTACAGAACTCTTGCAAATTGCTCACAAGCATTTTGTAATATCAGTTATGGAAAGTCTATTGTTACAACATGACAAACTTTTAAATCAAGTAGCTTTATTTTCTAGATAGAAAATTAATAGAGTGTCTTAGAGGAAAAAATCTAGCATTCAAAGAAAGCTGACTGAAGTACACTTAAACACGGAACCAGACTCGATAGATCTTACTTTCAAAAATATTTTCTTCACACATTTCTGACACAGGGATTCACCCTGTTCCTTCCCCATCTACATCTGACAAAGAAATAGTCTAAGTTCCATTAACTGTGGCCCTTCCAGATTTACTATTCATATATATTCCAGTCAAGACACAGAGGTATCCTGTACAGATGCATTTCTGGCCTGTAGTTCATTGACAACCATACCTGTGCCCCACCCTTCAACTAACAGTACTATAGGGAAGGGAGGCTACACAGTGTCTTATAACCTCACAAGCAGAATCCATACGATTTTAGGACTTGCTTTGTTGCAAGTTAGGCAACTGTCTCATAATGTTCTAGTTCGTTTATTCCTGCATTGACAACACACCTCATACAAACTGCTGCAAGGATCCTAAGGAGAGTGAGCTAGCTCTCACCAAACAGTTCTTGGTGCTCCTCCAACAGAAAACACTGCACAGTGTTACATATTGAGTTTCCTATACATTTCCTATACATTTCTACTGTGTGTACATGACTTAAGTTACAACTCGTGCTGGAGTAACATGATGATTGTTTCCAAACACCTTTGATATATAACATATAATCCAACACAGGCTAGTAAAGGCTAGGAAAATTTTGGATTAACACATCAACACATATTCACCTTCCACCACTCCCATTTTGCATGCAAGTGGCCTAATTAAAGTAATTCTTGTACAGGTGCAGAAGTCCTACTTTCTACTTTTCTAGGAGCTGTTGACTTGAGCCAAAACACATTTTGGGCAGTAAGGACAATATCGATCCTTTTATTATCATGTTGGATACAAAAGATTTGAACAGTCAAAAGCATTATGCTTTTTATAAAATGTGGTACTGTGAGAGGGAATAAAAGGAAAAGCCCTTGTATCCTGAACCAGAAGGTAGTTAATGAAGATGGAGGTCATATAAAGACTACTAGAACTTCATCAGTCCAGGTCAGTATAGATGATCAACTGCCTCTAATCAGCATTTGAAAGTCATTAGCAAAGACCCAGTAACTACACAGTAACTCCTTCTTTCAGCAAATATATAGTTCTAGTCAAATGATCTCTGCAAATTTAGCCTTTACCTGAAATATATGATAGACCTCTAGTGCCACAGTGACACACCAAGTGCCACTAATACAGGGCTTACCAGTATCACAGCTATTAGCTTTCTGAAATTTAGTGCTGTCTGACAAAAAACAGACGTTCTTCAGGATCTGAAGAGAACTGGTAATATAAATGAGGAAAAACTCATTGAGTTATATAGGGGGGGCATCCAATAGTAATTTCTAAACTTTACAAAACAGCTATAATTTAAAAGGTTCCTATAAAGGAGATATTTGTTTCTCAAAGATTAGGAGTACTCCCCCAACACCATGTGAAGGGAAATAGACTTAACAAGAAGTACTTTTCTTTCTCTCACTCAACAAAATTCCTGGGGAATTTTTTTGGCTGACCAAAAAGGCATTATTATTTTTAAGTAAAACAAAATGAAGAAAATCAGTTATTTCAGGGGTTTAGACAATGGTAAAACATTTTTTCCAAAAATAATAATTTTAATCACATATTGCTGGGTTCATATTTCAGTTCTTTTCCATTTAATAGCTGTAATACAATCAAATAACATTTAAATGTATATTGCGAGACAATGATTAGTTGTAGATAATTTAAAATGCTGTCAAATCATCATAATCAAGTATTTGCTAAATATTTTTAATATTTAAACCTTTTGTTAAAACAATTCATAAAAATCACCTATTTAGAGAAACATACCTATAGAAGTCTCAGGTTCACAATAAGATTACTCCTGGTTTACAGTCCAAGCAGACTGTATTTCTCACGTATGGACTCTTTCCCATTAACTGAATGAAGGCAGAGCTCCATCAATCTATTCGACCAATTCAAATTGGCCACAATGCACAATCTAAAATTTTACCACAAATCACCAGATTATCGTGTAAGCAACGTGAATTGTCAAAACATACCCGTTTTTTTCCGATGTTCTAAGGAACACCATGTCAGATGGGATTCGTTGATTCTGAGAGGAGGAAAAAAAAAAGTACATTTTTTCTAAGTAAGAAAAAAAATAAATTCCAATCAAATGTCCAGTAAGATCTATCACCAAAAGGTCACACTTGGATTGAAACTCAATTAAAATAGGATTTCTCACAGTACTTTACATTCAGCATTTGCAATTCAGAAATCAATATTTTCGAAAAATTATACAATAAGCAAACAACAGTTAATCCTTTCAGATGCTCTTTATAAGTGAATCATAAATACCTGAAGAACATATAACATTTCTTAACTGAAAACACTACTTCAAGAATATAAACATCCAACTGAAATATCTTTTAAAATAATTTCACTGAGTAAAACTCTGACATGTAGTTAGCATATATAATAGAAAAAAAAAGGTGAAATTTAAAATATCTGTCTTGGCACTCAAGTGGCAAACATAACGTATATCAAGCATTCTCCTCTCTCCCAACACACACAAATGTACAGAAGGGAAACAGCAAACCAGGGAACAGCATTTTCCTATTTCATGTATCTAAAATGACCAGAATTTCTTCCTCACTATCTAAGGCATAGAGCCACATGCATAGTTAGTGCCTCTGCACACCTGTTCTGCCATTTCCCTTTCCAGCACAGAACTATATGTATCAAATCACATTTTCAATTATTTGTTGACCACGGAAAGGCCAATCTAAGCCTTCACAGGTTCAACAAAATGAACAATACCACCCTCCCACACACACACATGCTATCTGCTACATGGCTACCCAAATCCTTAGCTCTCCCTCCACTTGTTCTCAAGGCATCTACCAGCACTAGATACACATTGCCAACACAGGGTTTAGGAATGAAAAACTGGAAGAAGTAAAAATAACCAGCACGTCAAAACCTGAAAAAGATACAGGACTGGAAAGATAAAAAGCAACATACGAAGTCGACAGGGAACAGAGTGAAGAGTGGACAGAGCAATTAGAGAAGATGCTGCACTGAACTGCAATTTCTTTCATCACAACTTATGTCCAGTACATGCTGTACAACTTGATATTGAAGTTACACACAGAGATTGATTTGGATTTCATTTACAGACTATCTTTAACCAATTTAAGAAATCTCAGTTGATTATTAGCAATGGCATTACAAGTTTCATGCACAAAAATATTTCCTAATACTTGTTTCTGATTACTTTTTAAGAGGATATAGCGCATAAATATTTTTCATATAGACAGTACCCCCATTTCAGAACAAATTTCAGGTTTCCCCTTTATACTTGGTTGATATTGCCTTGAAAGCCACTGCATATCTCGAGGTCATCATCTTTTAATTTTTAAGAGCTCTACTGTCTAATTGAGTGGAAAAGAAAATATATATAGTGAGAAAGCCGACCACAGCATACATGAACCTCAGAATTCAGTCTTAAAAAACTGACCAAATTTACTAAACATAAAAAATTAAGGGGCTCAAACTGGTATCTGAGCATTTCAAAACTATTCAATAATTCCCTATGTCACACTTCAATTATAATCAAACTGCAAAATTGATACAGCAATAATAATTCAATTGTAGCTGTATTTTGAGCATTAACTACCAGCTACAGAAAACTGGTTAATTATTTTGTATAGAAGAAACAGCAATGCAGATGAGGTCAAGCTAACCTGAAGAGCTGAAGGCATTAAGCACTGGAGTATCTCACATACTGTAAATTTTATAAGGATAATCCTAATCACAATACCTTGATTCACTGAATCAGAGTAGAAGGCATGAATTGTTACAAAGACACAACTATCAAAGAAAAACATAATGGGTTCAAAATTATATTTACATGAAATGCAAGTGCATTCAGCATGGAGCAGCCCTGAAAGCTCTTATCCCAGGAAAAGCCCAAACCACAGCATTAGGAAACATCCAAAAAAGTTTGTAGAAGAAGGGGGGTATTTTTTGCTTATTTGAGTCAACCAGTCCTCCATCTCAACAATTAAGGACACAACACTGCTATAAACGGAAAGAAACCCAGCATTCTCAAACTGCTTTCATTCGAAACCAGATATGTATTTTTTTTATTTTTAACCCTCCACGTTTTACTTTAACTGGAAGCTGCACTTTGCTTTCATCACTCCAAGCCAAAGAAAAATATTTGAAATACATACACTCCCAGTTCCCTCCAATAAAACAGCTCAAAATACATCCGTCCAGATAAATAAACACTGCTTGGTATGACACTCTGTGTGGGACCTCCAAAATATTATGCCTGACTATCCATAAAAATCAGTTCAGAGCGCGAAAAAATTCAGTCTCACTCACAATGGAGAATAAATATGTATTTACAACAGACAACAGCACTGAAGCTGATGCTTCTTCCCTGTATGTAATGCTGAACTCTAACATTTGCTTCAGTCACACAGCAATATATTTCTAATCGAAACATCCTGGATACTATAGGCAAAGTTTTCCATCACTCCAAAGAAACCTTCCCAAGATCAGCATGCAGCCACAACAGTGCCACTTGGAATAGTGTGATCTGAATGGATCTGCCAGAGTCAACTGGCAAACTATGTGTTATATGGGCTTAGCTTTGAAAATAAGATGATGTAAACTCTCTGGGAGGCACGTACTTCTTACCACTCCCTGCAACATACTCTCGAGGACATCAACTGAGAAATGGGACTGGAAGCAACTATAACTGTATCCACTATGGGCACTTCAGTAGAGAGGGGGCACAAGGGGCCACACAGAGATGGTACCATCATAAGCAAAAATGATGCCTGGAAAACAAGCCATTTGGGAAACACTAGAGAATAGATGCACATTCTAGTTTACCTAAAAATCTTATGTAGGTAGCAAAAAACCCTCTGCATACCTTAAAATTATGCATTTCCATGCACGAATGCTTCCTGATTTGCAGCAATTTCCATTTTAACTCTTTGTGCTTTTACAATAAAAATAAAATTCATGTGCTTGTCTGTATGCCAGCAGTATTCACCTTGAAGACGTTGCTCATCTGCAACTAGTACAGCAATTTTTTGCATCTTGCCTCATAACACATAATAATTATACACAGAAAAAGCTGCGGTAAAAACATTAACCTTAAACTATATTATTATGCACCTATTAGATGAAAAAGGAGGAAAAGGAAAAGGGCAACTTGAAAAATTAAATAATTCTGTCCTTAAATGACAATAACAATTAAACAGATATCCAGTCTTCATATAGATTAGCTATACATTTTTGCAGCTTCCCTGCCAGCTCTGACATAAATCCATTACGCAAGTTTCAGGTTACTGACTTCATGCCTACAAACTTCCAGTTACTTGTAAACAAGCTAAAACACTTGACCAACATTCAAAAATTTTACAAAGTAACAGTCAACTGATCTAATACCAAATTAAACAGAAATTCTAATAATACGAATGAGACATCAAGTTTCTATAGTCATTACCAGCTTCCAGAGGACATGTTTCCCATTCAGTAAATGAAACAGTCACCTGGTACATGCTATTAAAGATTCAGGTACTTTATGCCTGACAAAATTGGGCAGAATCATAGAATAGCTCAAGTTGGAAGGGACCCGACCCATATGGATCACAGAGTCCACTCCCTGCTCGTTTGGGGACTACCTAAGACTAAATCATTTGACTAAGAGCATAATCCAGGCACTTCTTGAACTTGGACAGGCTTGGGGCCATGACCACCCCAGGGAGCCTGTTCCAGTGATCAACCAGCCCCTCAGTGAAGAGTCTTTTCCCAGAATTTTCCCTGACACAGCTTCATTCAAAGAATCAGAATGGTTTGGGTTGGAAGGGACCTTAAAAATCACCTAGTTCCAAATCCTCTGCCATGGACAGGGACAGCTTTCACTAGACCAGGTTACTCAGAGCCCTATCCAACATAGCCTTGAACACTTCCAGAGACAGGTCATCCACAGCTGCTCTGGGCAACCTGTTCCAGTGCCTCACCACCTTCATAGTGAAGAATTTCTGGGTACTGTCTAAGCTAAACAGACCCTCTTTCAGTTTAAAGCCATTACCCCTTGTACTGTCACTACATGTCCTTGTGATTCCACTTCCTCACTGATCACCAGAGAGAGATCAGCAACTCCTTCCCCCACTGCCTCCACGATAGACTGCTATTCAACTAGTCATGTGAATATTTTCTTATTTTAACAGAAAAAATGCACATTGACTTTTGCCTCCTTTCATGTTCTCTCTGCTCCTTTTTCTTTCCTGTAAAATAATGTAAGCTTTTCTGCAAAAATGTATCTGAATGTATCCTACTATGTAGTGAAGGCTAGAGACCGGTTTGTCTTTAAAGTATTTAAAACTGACATCTTGTTTTTCATCAGGTTTTCCATATTTTGGAAGTGGGCAGAAAGATACTGCAGGAGTAGTAGATAGCAAAAAATATTGTCATTATTACTGCTGACACTGAAGAGCAAAGATACTCCTGCAAAGACATACCTAGTCTCTATAAAAGAGTGACTACACAGAAACAGATGGCAAGTATGCTACAAAAACCTTTAACATCTCATTATGGAGAAAATGAAATTCTGTTGTACATTGTCACAGACAAACAGCAGCAATATGTCAATCATGTTAGCCCTCTCATGTCATATTTATCAAAGCAGAACAAGTTAAAATGACAACACATATAACTTCAAGCACTCAGAAACCCATGAAGAAACTACGTAATCTCAATTACCATGGAGATGAAGCTGGAAATGTTTATTGATATGTACTGAAATTTGAATATATAAGTCACAAAAATGACTTGAATACTTTGTTTTGCTCAAATTCAGGCAGAAACAGAGCTCCAGAAAAGGAGGGCTTCCATTTATCTCACTGTTTGCAGACTTACAGATTCTGTCCTAGAGATCTAACTACAGCAAGACTACAGCAAGACAATGGTCAACATAAGGTAAGTGCCTCCTCCGCTGCTGGGTTCCCATGAGCAACTCTACGTCATCCAGGAATACTAGCCAGATTGGCAAACAAGACCCATAAACACACCTATACTTCCCTGCAGCACAGGCTGCAATATTCACTTGAAAAATATGGCTTCTAATAGCTTTCAAATTTCTTTTGCATTTTTTGCACATTATTATCATGAAATTGTTATTTACATAAGCTTTTCTAGTTCCCTAGTCAGTCTTCCAGTTGCCCTTAATTGCCAATACCTACAGTCCCTCAGAATTTTACATTTACTGTCCTTTCTCCTCATGTCATGCAATGAACCGTCTACTTTTCTCATTGACTAAAATATTCCCGCTTGCTTCTGAGTTATAAATGGAAGAGGGACTTCCCAATTGTCTTCCTGGATCTACATGCTGTGCAATACTGCATGCTAGCATTAGCTGCAATCCTTGCAAATACTGGATTAACTTCATTTTACACCAGAGATTAAGAAAAACCCGATTGTGTCCCCTTACAGCTCCAAGAAAAACTCTCAAGGTTTTAAGATAAAGCATTATAGTTCTGCATGTTTTTAAACACTACTATGTGTTGTTACTATTAAGGTTGTTACATAAATGTGTAATTATTATTAACTAAAAGTGTTAAGTTTTATATACTCTTCATACCTCCAAAACATATTCTTAACTGTCAATACGCTACAGTGTCTAAATAACAATATCTGAACCCATCAACTCCTCCCTTCAGTTGTGTTATTTAGGATCAGTCCGCATATCTGTGCTCCCACTGGAAACTGAAAATCTGTCTTAACACAAAACAAGGAGAACATCTAGATATAGCTTGCCTGTTCAAGGCAGGGGACCATTTTTCAGCTTCCATATACAAATGTCTTTTAGCTTTTAAGAAACAGGCAATATTTTCATCTATTCAGGCTTCTTTCTGCCCTAGTAATAGTGCACTTCAAAATATTCAGTTGGAACAACAGATATATTACTTGAAACTAAACTGTTTTAAGCACATTACAGTCACTTAAGAGATACTTTGAAATTAATTAGAACTATTTTAAAAAAGACAATAATCAGAGGATATTCAAGGTTTAAATCTAGAAAAGCCTTTCACTTAAGTTGTTAGTATTTGTGATGCAGTTAACATATGGATCTTCAGCTCAAATGAGTCATTAATTTCACCGCAGAAATACTGTTGATGCATCTACCAGTCAAATACAATGTTAACTTGTTCCTCTGCCATTAGAGTGAGCAATTGAACATTTCACTCCTGAGTGGTTCTTTGGCTCAAGAGTCATACTCTGAAATTGAAAACTGCTTGCTGCAACAAAATACACTTCTCAAAAGAACCAGAAAACATTCAAATTCATTAGTCTGAAAGCACCCCCAGATAGCTCAAAAGAAAAAAAAAAAAGCTGCTCTGCTGGGACAGTAAGGAGTTTGTAGCTGAAATACAACATTCAAACAATTACATGCATCTTATGGAGATACCCAAGGAAAATCTTCCATCAAAAAGAACACTACTCATTATTTCCCTACATCCTTAAACATTACTTTTTTTTTTTATTAGAAACTTCAGGTACTCACAATATATGAGCTCTAAGCTACTTCAAACAATTCTGAAATAGATGATAATGACCCTCATACAATAGATGATAATGACAGATTGATCTCCAAAGTAACTCAAGTTTTTCAAATTCTAGTATAATCTAACAGACAGATGGATCTCAGTAAATTTTGGGGAAGGCAGATTACCTCTACATTCTATAATAATTAATTTCAGGTATAGAGACTAAAGAGGCCCAAAAAAGCTCCCTAATAAAAATCAAAACAAATATCTAATTCTCAATCTCCTAGAAAAATCTGGAATAGGTGCAAGCAAGCCCCTGCAAGCTGATTCCACTGCACTCTAAGATAGCAAGGGGTAAGGCAAAATAGACGTGAAGGCCAGACATATTAGTGCCTAACTTGTGGATGCTAGTATATGCTGCCCAGACAGGTCCCAAAAGATATAAGGTACACAGAACAGACAAAAGGAAAGCTAAAAAGAGCAAGAAATAATGCAAACTAACATGGAAAAAATATATATTTTAAGCCGAGAGCAGCAAACCAAATGAGAGCTGGGTGTATTCTTCTTTCTTTAGACTACAGAAGAAACAAAGGAAACAGAAGCTTTCCAAAACAAGCAAAAGCAGATACAAGCTTCAAGGTGCCTCCTTCCAGCATCTCCAAGGACTAGCTCTCTAACAGAAAGTGTGATGAGAATTACTTGATGGCACACAGAAAGTAAGTCATCACCTTTCCAGAATTAATGTAAGTAAAAATAGTTACCTCTGAATTCTAAGGTCACAATAACCTCTTAGTAGCCCAGAAAGGCAACTGAAATAAGCAACAGTCTTTATTGTCATGTTAACATAGAGTGAAAAAGAATTCACAGCTCTCACTCACCATTTGCAATCAAACTGAAAAGCTTTTTCTCCCTTTTTAAAATATATAAACTTTCTTATTACTTAATTATATATATATAGCTAGATACATACTATGATTAGGTAATACAAACATTTTATATATATATATATACATATATATATATATAAATACATACACATAAATAAAGCTTATCCTTGAAGGTTTCAGACAGAAAAACACTGATTTGAGCATCAGATGGAAGGTACCAGTAATCAGACAAAACATTCAGCACAGCAAGTCAGGGAATTTAATTCTGTAATTGTATTCCCTTCACAAGATAGATTTAAGCATATAATATATTTATATTCATAAAATATATTTATATTCATAAAATATAAATGGGTACATTTAATTAAGCTTATAATTAATTCTAAAATAGATTTCCTTGAGGATTCTCAAATAAGACTTGAACTGAAACACTATCTAGTTAATACTCCACAGATAAGTACCTTGATACACTTTTCTTCAGAAGATAATTAGCATGTTAATAATCTTTAGGCTTTAAAATATATTTTAAAAGTATCAACCTTTTCCACTATGATGAGGTCTCCAACTTGTATGTCTGAACTCTTAACTTGCACTTTACCTTAAAAAAAAAAAAAAGAAGAAATGTAATCAACTTAGGCAGACATTAATAACAAATAAGAATATAAATCCCAGAATGCACAAATTATTTGAAGATGGTATTGTTTGGTGAAAATGTTACAATTTTTACAAAACAGATTTTTGCTGAACACGTTAATAAATAGCTTTCATCTGTTTGAATAAATAACTCACTGGTTAAAAAATTCTACTTTTGTAAGCAATTAGGTATTGTAGAAGTATTAGAGGAAAAACAAATGTATGGAAGATGCTCAAGTCTGACCTATAGTATCAGTAACAGTTATAAATTGGAAACAGGAATCTTTCACATCACCTACTAAACAGCACTACTGCGTCTGACAAGTCAAGAGTTGTTAAGCTTACAGTCATGGAGCAGTCTCACATGCATGAATTGTTATTCACAGCCCAACAGGTAGGTTTTCTTGACCACTAAAGTTACTGATGTAATTGGCACCACCTGACACTTATTGGCAATTACAGTAGAAAAGAGGTAAATTTCTCTGAAGTCAAAAGAAATGCCTGAAGATTTAATTTCAAAAACCTAAAATTTCAAAAGCTGATTTTTTCATTCTCTAAAGCAGCCCATTCAGTAACTGCTGTTCAAAAATCTACACAGCACATTTTCCAATTTAATTTCTATATGTTCTGTAGGGTATTAATATTTGTAAGACTGTAAAGTTAACATTTCTATTTGACAGACTGAAAAACTGAGACAGAGAGGTTAAGCAACTGCCCAAAGTATGTTATTGTTGATCTCATTAGAATTCAGGAGTTCTAATCCCAAGTCCTTGCCACAGTTCCAGAATAAAGTTGCTTCTCTGAGTTAAAAACAACCAAGACCCAAAAAACCCTCAGTATATAAACAGATGCATATTTATATAGCCTGACGACCTGAAACACAGCCCCACAAGTATGATCCTTTCTCAACAGAAACACTATCATGATTTCCATCAGCAGGTATGTGATCAGCAGGTATCGATGGCAAGTATGTCAAAATATGGTACAGTGGTAGAGGTCTAAATGAAAATCAAACTGAATGAATTAAAACAGAAAACCCACAAAAGCACAGAAGGAGCAGCAACCAGCTTGAAGTTCAATCAAAAATACCACAAGCAGTAGATTTGTCAATGCACCATCATCTCTCAAAGTTATATAGTATCAAAAAACCCCCTAAGTCAGGCTCCAAATCCATGAGCCCTTTTCATCGCAACTCTCAATAAAGACAGACCAGGTAGTTAACCTCAAAGAATTCCATAAACTTACATGTATGTTGATTAAAAGGTAGCAAGATTCATAATATGAGGAATTTTTTTCAGTACTTGCTCTTTAAAATTGCATTTCATGCTGAAGTAAGGTATTTTATGTTTAATTCAGTCAATAATAAATGGATTCCTATGATATACAGCTAATATTTAATATACTTTCCATGACATTTGCACTTGTAAAATGTGCAATGTCACGAAAATCACAATTTTTGTTTGCCCTGTATGCAAAGTTACTTCTGAAAGCCAGACTTTGCTATTGATAGTGACCTTTTACACTAGTTGCCAAAAACACTTTTCCTCCTCTGCTCAAATATAAAACAAATTATGTCTTCAATCAACATGTGTGAGGGTAAAGGGGGTAGCAGAAGACTACAGAAGGTATATAAAGCTGTAGCAAGAACATCAGCAGTAATCTACAAGAGTTTCAAGATACATTGACACTAAGTTAATTTCCATAGGTATCAAATTTTTATTTTTTTTAAATTTAAAGTAACTTAATACTAAAGCTCAACCACTAAAAGAATAGTCTGATATAAAATCAACATATTTCCCCTGCTTAACTGCACAAGCCTGTGAATTCTCCTTAAAAATTCTCAAGTTCTGACTAGCAGTGAATAGCATATAAAGAAATACTGTAATGTTTACTTTGCTTTCTAAGTCTGTTGGCATTACTAAAAGGATAGCATTTCTTATATTGTTTTCCATTCTTCCCCTAATAATTTTCATTAGTTTATCAATCCACTGATTATAATAATAACAACAACAAAAATCCTAGCATGAACTGTGCCAAGTCTCAGATATATACCACCTATACAGTCGAGTACGAGCAAAACCATTCAGAGCTACTCATCAAATGCAACTATTAGCAATTTTATCAACTAAAATAATCCAATTTTCCACGGTCATGTTCTAACAGCATCTACAGTAAAGACCAAAAGACACTAAACCTCAGAGGACAAGAGAAGGTAGACCATTCATTTGCAACATGATGTAATGCAGACATGAAGCAAAGACTTAGGGTGTCAAGTATACCAACAGGAACTCACATGTACCTTTGTTTGGACTTAGTCTAGCAATTCCAGGAATTTCACATTATGAATTGAAAAGTTTCCTTATTAGACTGTTTTCCAGGTGGCTTAGTAAAACAGCACAGAATGCTGTCTTTATTAGACACTAACATCTTTTGTTAAAAACATCCTGTGCATCCTCACACACAAGGAAGTGGCCTGTGACATACAAGACAATTCTACAATGAGTTTGAATGGCAGGACATATTCCATTAAAAACTAAATGGCAAAATGTGGTAGTAATTAAAAAAGTGGCTTAAAATTCTGAAAACTCAACACATAACACTTTCTTTTAGACTAGCAAAAATAAGACTCATGAGATACCATTTCAGAGAACATTAAAATAATGCAATAGTACATCTTAGTGAAGCTGCATTTGGAGAAATAAGACACTGAATGTTATTCACTGCATAAATTATTTTTGCAAACTATTTTTTCTCTAAAAACATCTCTGTAGCAAAACACACTTCACCATCTGTGCAATTACCAATAAAAAGTCCAAAGCTGTCAGAAGTGGCTGCGCATCCAGACTTTATAGTCCACTGAGGCGCAAGGCTTTCGCCTACAGCAACATATAGAATTATGCAGAACTGGAACACTGAAATGTGTCTGTAGTAATTCATTATGTTCTCAAGATAAAGCCATTTCAATGAACTGCAATGATCTGAGAAACTAATAAATACCTCATATGTGCTAACAAGTACTTCACACAAAAAATTACGAAATGAAGTAAACAAAATGTGGCTATAAACTTTACTTCTTGTTATTAATAAAGTCTCTCCACTACACAAGTGCCACTCATGAAAGAACAGCCACTTCTGAAAACAGGATTTTCAAATTATTTTTAAGTTGCTATTACATCTTACCCATGATACTTTAAATACCGTCTGAAGTACTGCCGGTGGAGTTGGTAATACAGCTTGTGTCTAACCCTAAAATACAAAACTCTTGAAAGACACTAGTAAAGTCAAGAAACATATGAAAGTTTTGCCTGGTATCTATTAGCCTAAATTGTCAGCATAATTACAGTACACATAATATGATGGGGAGCTGGAGGAGGAACGAGCAGGCAGGCAGTGAGGGGAAGCTTAAAGCTACAGCAAGTCCAGGGTGAGGATACTGATCTTTCAGAGCAAGTGCTGTCCTTAGGTCCTTCTTTCAAACTCATACAGAACTCAGATTAGTCTTTAATTACCAATGTAAAAACTCTAGAGAGATCCTGTGTCCTGTCTCCTCTTGTGAAGGTGAAATGCACAACCTTCATTCCTTCTTATCCAATCTCCTCAATGCTGCAAAAATGTGGAAGAACAGCCCCCTTGACTTTTCCTCTCTTTTGGCCTCCTTTTAAAATTCTTTCTTACGTTAAAATTTCAAATTCCGTTTCTGTTGTTGTTACTGCTCCTCTAATCAGTTAGATCAAGTTGATACAATTCTTTAAAAACACATCTGTTTCCAAATGGTCTGAATACCAGGAATTAAGTCATCAGGAGTCTGAAATATGGCAAGCAATAAAGATGTAATGTTGTACCTTTAGATTCAGATATAATGTTGTTTGGTTTTTTTTAATGAACTGGTTTTTTAAAAAGCAGAAGGATAACCTGTTCTTGGAGAGCTGAAGTTCTAAAAAAAATTTAAAATAATAATAATAATTTAAAAAAATATTCAAATCACTGTAGCTCTCCAAAACAGTCTTCTCAATTCTCCAATTTGAAAGGAAACATAGTAGCTTTCATACATCTTTCTCTTGCATAGCAGTTATTGATATTTTCTCAATTTCACAGTTTTAAATATATGCTTTCAACTTCATGCCTTAACATCCTTTAAGAATACTGCAAAGACATAAGTCTTTCACATTTGAAGCCTGGATGGAATTAGTTCATTAAACTCATCTCTCCTGTCATTCAATTTTTCTTTTGCTTCGCAAGTTGCAAAGTGAGAGTTCTGCAGCATGTTAAAAATCTTGAGATAAAGTGACAAATGCAGGCCACTTCTGCCTCTTCTGCCACTTGTTGTTAAGACTATTATAGTTGTTTTCTTCTTGATCTTTTTTATTTCTTAGAAACTTCAGTAACACTGCACAGAGAAATCTAACTATGAAAGGCTCAGGGCAGGACTGCCAACTTCAAGAATGGGAAGGGAAAAAAAATTGCTTTACAATTTTATTAGCCAATTGGTTCTTCACAGGTTAATGAAAGAGATAATAGCCTATTCATAAACTTGAGGTGATTCCTCTGCAGAGTAGCAGAGTCTTTTCAGAGGCACTTAGCTGGTCATACCTAAGTATACCAGACAAGAAACTGTCCCAAATGTATAATGGTTCCTTAAGAAAGCAAAACAGAAGTCCTCCCAAACCTGCATGCATAGGTCTAAAATTTTTTCCATTGCAGTTTCTGCTCTACAAAAGGACAGAGAGGTGAACCACTCTGAAGCAGAAAAAGGCAATTAAATTCACAGAATCTTCAACAGTCAGGTAATTTCAATTCTACAGGCAAATATTCTTCTTCCCTCCAAGTTAAACTTGCATGCTGACTGGAAACTACCTATTAGCAATCTGTAGACTTTGATATGTAGAAAAGGAAAGTAGATTTTGCACCAAGCATCTCAATAAGATTAAAACAGCAGAATGCATCATATACACTGAACACTTTAAGATATTTGGTACCATAACCAAGTATACAAGGGAAAGGAATCACATGACAGAGATGGACAGGGGTACACTTCATTGATTTGCTCACTAAAAAAAATTCAATGCATTTACTGATTTGCATGTTCCATCACTTGCCATAAGGGCTTGAAAAAGCAGAAACTATTCAAATTTCACGTGTAGCAGTCCACCTACTTGACAAATGCAAAGTTATACATAGCAAATTCACCAAGGGGTGACTGAGCTTTTCCATGTTACGTGAAAAATAAGAGAACTGCATAATACCGGATATCTCATGGATCAGAATTAGTCTATGGATATTAATCTGGCCAATTGCTGTTCAAGTACAAATAAGTAACATTTAATAGAGATGTCCCATTCTCCCTTGATTTCCTGATCAGAACAGTTCATTATTATAAAAAAATAATTAAGACTTACTGATTAGAACAAACATATATTCAAGTTCTCCAATTACTAAAAAGAAATGCTATGTCTTCAAGAGTCACTAATGTGAACCCCCTTATCTTCAAAAGCTGGTACTTCTTACACTAGCAACATGCAAGTCCTAAGTCAGCATTCATATGTTTTACCTGTTCAGCATTTCTCACAGCTAAGAAAGACTCCAAGAGAAAGTTAACCCTGTTAGGTAGTGACAGACTTCCCAATTTTCATCTACTGCAACTCTGCATAAGAAGATTTTAGCCTACAAATCAGCCTACCCACACTATATTTACTCAAGTACCTAATCACAATTCAGATCCCGCTAACTTCTATTGCGACAAATATGTTTATTTCCCTTTAGTAAACATACAATTTTGCAAAACAACTAACCGGAAGTGATTAAATTAAGGGTAACACTTAATCTTGTTAATTTAAAGTTTTCCTACTGTCCAATTTGAACAAGGGCAACCTGCTTAACCTCTCTATGGTAGTTTCTCTCTTTGAAATGGAAAAAAAGAACAATTTCAAATCAAAGACTGTAAAACCTACACAAGCCATAAAATGACTAGGAAAAAAAAAAAAGTTAGTATAAAGTGCAGTTCCACTCTGAAAAGTGACTCTTCAGAGTGGCATCAATTTTCAGGCTTTTAATTAAATCAGTATCAAGTTTGTTCATTCACAAGTAACAAAGTCTTCTTTCTCCAAACCACTAACTTGTAGGTTACTATAGTAAGCCTAACCAAATTTTTCCACATGAAGAATATTACTAATATTAAAAGTTAGGTAATTATACTGAAAGTCATTTATAAATATAGTTTATGGAAGCATAGTATTTGACTTCCTTAATTTTACAAAATTTTAGTCTAATTTTATCACAGTAAGAAATCCCAGTTTTTGTCTCAAAATGATATCTTTCAGTTTCAGAATGCCTTTTTATGAAAGAATCCTATTTTAAGAAAAAGGTGCAGTCACCTATTCATGATTTTATATATGGGTTTGTGGCAATGTGTAGTACAACTGAATTTTGAGTGGTGACAGCAATAACGTTTTCACTCTTAAAACTGGACACAACTCAAACACTGTTAGTTCAAGGATCACAAATCATTGTCAACATGGGATTCAAAGTTCATTAAAAGAAAAGAGTCTTAACTGATTTCTCCTTTTATTAATTTCTACAAAGAAAACTGTCTGTTCTTGATTCTGCATGATCAAGTAGATTTCAAATTATATGCAAAAATTGAATCAATATTTTTGATACTGAAGATGATTCACAATACATCTTCCTTTTCTCAAACATGAATTTATCCACCAAATTTGAAAGGTTCTAGTGAATTTTAGTGAAAATTAGCTTAATTATTTACTGATCCCTTATTTACTAAATACACCTGATACATAGTTGACAATGTTGTTGAGTTACTGTTCAATATAAATTTCAGAAGAGAACTGCACTTTGAAGTAAGGGTGCTAAACAGCAGAATTCTTCAAAAATATATACAATTATATACATACACTTTTCTTTTATAAACAACAAAATATTTATAAAACTTCTTAAAAAGATTAAGCTTAACAACCATATTCATCAAAGGGAAATCACATACTTCATTTACTTGAGTATCAGTTTCATTATGAATACTGATGCTTGAGACATTTCTTTGAACTGAAAGTCTGCAAATGGACATATAAGAAAAAGATGAGATATTTTAAGGATTTACACAAATGGTTTTGCTAACCTCGTACTGTCAGCTTGCTGTATAACTGTGAGTTCATTTCTTTGTCTCTTTTGTAACGTCGAAATTCATCAACAGCTTCCCGCACCACTGTGACCGTCAAAACGAATCCCTGTTAAAGATACAAATATGCAATTCAGAATTTTCAGTGTCAGAACAGAAACAGACAAGTACGAACACCATGCAGAGTAAAAACGTGTGTTTAGAATATTTGCTTATTTTTAATTTGGATGTGTTTTTTTCCATTTGTTAAAATAATATCTTTGTTTACACCAGGAAAAAAAAATATCATACTTGCACATTGTACAAATATAATTAGAGTAACTACATCTCCCAAATACACATAATTAAGACAGTATTTTGAAATGTAAAAAATGAAAAAGGTTTGGATGAGTTAAAGACAGCCTTTATAAGTTCAATAAGCATATTTCCCTATCTCCCACAAATTTTAGGGCCTTACCAAAAATATTTAAAAAGCCTCCAGTTCTAATGTTGAAAAATTGCCTTTTTCCTAACAGACAGAAAAAGATAAATGGGTGGCTAGTTTATTTTGCCACCTTAAATGAAGTTACTTGGCAATACATCACAAACATTGACAAAGAAAAAGGGTGTTTGTTCTGAAAAACTAAGTGTCTAAATGCTTTGGCTGCTCCTTTCACAGGACAGTGCCACTGCAGCTTCAGCTGAAGCGTACAAAGTGCTTCACTCAACTATGACGATCTCTGGCCACAAAGGATGGTAAGTTAAAAAGAATATATAACAGTTCAGGGATAAGCACATAACTTTCCTCTCGCCCTCTCTAAACCTTCTCAGTTTGTGTCTCCTGCCTTAGACTGAGCACTTCAGTTTTTCTCTATCAGAGAAAGAGAACTAAAATTTTCAATAGTACAGTGATCTTAGCATTATTTTAAGTAAGATGGCTAAAAAAAATTCAAATATTGATAAATCCACTAACAGATAAGGTTCTAGATTATCTATATAGCTTTAGACACACACTGATACTTTACAGAAGAAAATTTATGCCATTAGACTTTTCTTGCAGAAGTCTAACAGTATGCCAACCTTACTCTAACCTCCCAGCAATACGAAAGGAGTGAAGGCGTAGAGCTTTCCTAAAGGAATGTTGACTAAAATCCTCCTGGGGATTTTAGGGCTGTTATAGAGTTCCAGACCAAAGTTCCAAGGCTTACTCTGTTGTGACCTTATAGTCAAACCCTTCTTGTTTGTTGAGGTTTCTGTTAGGTACGAATTGCATTACAACTACATAGAACGCAAAAGAGCCTATGCAAAATGCGTTCCTTTTCGCTCCTAGGGCATAAATGAATGAGCAGTCAGATTTTCCCCTCTTCTGGCAGCAGCATTTTCACATGCTTTGTCAGTATAGATATTCTAGCAGCACAAAAAAAGGGCACTCCTGAAGCACCCTCAAGTGTATTATTAGCCATTTGCACATATCTTGTTAACTAGACAGTAACCGAAACACAGAATGTAAGGTGTTAATATGCAAGAGCTACACATGTGTGATATTTCTTTTAGTATAAGAATTTTCCCCGGCAGTCCCTGTACCTTGCTGAGCAGCTGAGTACAGCTGACCATGAGTACAAGGAACAATTTTAGAAAGAAACCTCCCTTTTTGCTCATTTGCTCAAAGGAACTTGATACTCTTCCAAAGGAGAGCTGAAGTTGTGAAGCCAGTCTTACAAAAGAAACCTGTCATCCTTCTTTAACTGTAAGCAGGTAAATATCTTTAGCATACTGCTTACAATCATACTTGTATGCTTTACAACCCTTGTATGCTGGAGTTGAAATGAGAAGTGCATTCCCTACTATGCAAATGACAACAAATTAGCAAAATAGTCTTGTTTTAAGAACTTCTGATCTAAGTGTATCATGTCTGCTGTAAAAGCTGTTGAAATAAAAAAAACCCAAAACAAATAAACCAAAGACAAGAAAACCCTAACAAAACCGAAACAACCCGAAAACCCACATACACCATCAAAAAAACCCAAAACTCTACTAGCAATAGTCAATTTCTATTCATCTGGTTTTAAGTATCAGGGCAAACAATTTTCCTTTAAAATCTTGAGAAAAAATACAAGTCACAGTTGCTCCTCTGATTATTACTGAAGATTTATCAGCAGTTACATGCTCTTCAAAGAAAACCAAAGTAATCTGTTAAGCAACAAAAGCAGCCCAGTGGGCCTTGAATGTTTTATATTTTCACAGATACTGAGCTATATTCAACCTGAAGGTTGATCATTACTAGAAATGCTATTAAAGTAGAAACAAGTGAGTTAAGCAAAAAGTGGCACCACTAGCATTGAGATATTGGTATTTTCAAACTGTATGTGAAAACTGGGAAACATAATTCAAAACATCCTTGAATAAAACAAGCATTTTTCTTCCTTACTACCCTACTGATGTATAGAGCTTTACACAGTACTTCACTGTGAAGAGAGCAACTTCCAGACAAAGCTGACTTCTGCCTTTTCTTACTGTGTCAGTGACAAAGACCTTTGTAAATATCCATTTGAAATCCCACTGTTGAACAAGCTTTCTGTCTTGAAAGTGTTTTTTTTGTTGGAGCAGAAGCAAAAAGTTGTCTGGAAAGAGGTATGAAGAACACCCAGGACAGTCTCTCCATTTATCCATACTTAAAAGGACACATGTTACAACAATTAAAACAATGAAATCAATCCAGAATATTTACTCTATTGACTTGTTAAGAACGACCTTTACTCAAGCAGTCAGCATGTCACCGTTCCCTTGAATACCACTGAGAATAAACGCTACTGAAAAATACCTTTTTTTTACAAGTTTAGAACATAAGGCATTTGTTCCTCCTGCCTTTAAACCTGGTACGGAGGGACCAGGAAGAAGATGAAAGAGAAGGTAATGATCTGGTTACCAATGAGAAAAGAATTCCAAATCATGGGAATACAGCTGGCAGACTACCAAAAAGGTCTCCTCTGAATACATTTTTCAAACCTTAGGAAACCTGAGTCCAAAGCCAGTGGTTTGAACATTTTCCCAAGAAAATACTGCAGAGGGCTCAATAACAAAAAGATATCAAAAGAAAGCCAGTGTCACTGGCAGGGTGGTGATCATTTAGGAAAAGTGTGTTTAATTAGTAACTTAAAGACATTATTTCCTCCTGTTTTATTCGTGGTTTAAAATATTTCATCTCAATTTTTGTAAGAAAAGGTTGTGATCAAAATGGGTACAGAAGGAATGCAAAAAATTTATGCTCACAATTCTGACCTAGTCTGAAAGCACGAAATAGTGAACAAATAATGATAAACCGAAAGAACTTAACACAAAAATTACCTGTGATGTCCATTAAGTTTCTCTAGTAGCTGGAGCTTTTTTCTCTTTTTTTTTTTTTTTGTTTTATTGTTTATTTGGGTTTTTTGTTTTTTGTTTGTTTTGGTTTGGGTTGGGGTTTTTTGGGTGTTGTTTTTGTTTGTTTGTTTTGGGGGGGTGGGTTTGTTTGTTTGTTTTTGTTGGGGGGTTGGTTTTTTTGTGGGTTTTTTTTGGTTGGTGTTTTTTTTGTTTGTTTGATTTGGTTTTGGGTTTTTTGGGTTTTTTTGTTTTTTTTTTTAAAGAAACTCCCAAGTGACCAGCAGCCAGAAGGGAGCACTACTTGCTCACACTAGATGGTTAAAAAACGACCTCCAGTCTGTGGGGCAGGAGAGTGGTAGGCAAGGGGAAGGGAAGGCTATCAAACAACAGCTTCTGGAGTATCTGATGTAAAATACCATCATTTCAAATAAGCACTTTACTTCTGTTATGTTCTTTGATCAATGCAGTTTTCCAGCTGCAAATTTATGAAATGTATCTAGACACGAACCTTTCATCTGAAATTAAAAAAAACCCAAAACTTCTAGTTAATAGTATTTTTCTGTTTACCAGAGGAGCCCAGTACGTGTACAGGTAGCCTATTTTCAGTGCTGGTACAAACTGTGAGCAGGACACGACGAGGAAATAGAGATTCAAGAAAAACTTGAACTGTTCATATAAAACCTAAAATGAAAAAGAAAAATAGATAAATGCTCTAAAATTTGTACCCACAATAAAAATACATTTTTTTCATGATAGTAAATATAAAACCATTATATGTCATGCTATTATAGATGCCAATATTATAGTGCCTATATAGCACAATATGTTATATATCATCACACACTACTATATGCACTATGCTATTTTAATATAGTATTGTTATTTTTGTTGAGAGAAAATACTGTGATATTATTGCCTCTTTTCACTCTGAAAAAACAATTTGCTACATTTTGGGTATTTTGAAAACTGGACTATGTATCAAGATCACTTTGCAAATATTTACTTAAAATTTTAACAGTAAACATAATTTCATATTTGCATTAATTTGTATTTGCAGAAGCATCTTGCAATAATTTTACATCCACAATAGTTACCTTTATGTTTATTAGTCAAAAGGTTTTGAAAATTTTCTTTTTTATATAGTATCAATACAAAAAAAGCAAAATAAGTTTGTATCTGAACTTTCACTGCTTAAATTAAGGGGTTTTTTTAACTGCTAAAACTTCTTTTCCTAAAAATACAGCATTAAATCTTAATTTTTCCTAAGGTAGCAATACTTAAATTCTCTTTTATCTGTTGTACAACATCTTTTTGTCTTAAAATTTTCATATCCTGGCCTTAAATAAAAGTAATATCTAAAAAAAAAAAAATTATCGGCATCAAAAAAATCAGAAACCATTTACAAAAATATTATCCTAGTCTTTGGCATTTGAACCTTCTACAGAGTAACAAAACTGAGTAGGCTGTACCATGCTGCTTTGCATCACTGTGAGAGCACCCTAAAGCTTCATCCCTGTCTGCAGCACATACAGAAAACCATGTACATGAACTCCTCATCACTTTTATTCGCAGCATTCCCTCAGCACGCTCTCTCCTCAGCACAACCACTGAAGTTTCTCCTCTTGCAGGAGTGGAAGCTCTAAAACTCGTTTGCCTTCCTTCTGAAGTCCTTTGGTTCTCAAAGGGACAAAAGCTGCCATCAAGTCAGAGGCACTCCTTCCATATTACCATTTCCAAGCTATTCTTAAAAATAGTGTAACTATTTAATGTTCAAGAATAAATGTTGTTCAGGAGAATAAAATGAACCCTACAGAAAACACCCAGTGAGTAAAGGTAAGCAGCACTGCTCTCTTTCCACATGGCTATTGTGTGGAAATCTCAGTTTCCATAGCTTTTTACAAAAACAACAGTTTAAGTTTTCAGAAAGTTTAAACTACAAAAAGTTTGTAACAGAATAACATGAGCTTTTGAAGTAATTTAGAAATGCTCAAATGCTCAGCATTAAATTTCTCAAAAGATTATTTTGCAAAAAATATAGGTACATAAGTATATTTCTAAATAAACTGAAGGTTTGGTCTGAACTCAAAGTTAATTGTCCAAGTTTTAAGTGAAGCCACAATAAAGTCACCACAGAATACACTGTCCCATATTCCAAAGGAACGACAGATGCAGGGAATCCTTTGGTAATTAAAAGTGCCACTTCAGCAAGTATATGTTCTCAAGCCTGCTTTACTTGTAATTACAGTGCTAAGAACATTATTCATTTTATAGAATGTTGTGTCTTCAAAGACTTCACATATTTCTTTAGTAAGCCAGGGTAACATGGCACCTCCAGCAGGATTAAGAGAAGTGGCTACTGAACTTGGAACGTTGAGACTTGAGAAAACAGATAATCAATTATTTCAAAGACATTCAAAATAGATCAAAAAGCCACATTTAAAGACTGTCTCCAGCTTTTAATCTCACAATTCAGTTAATATTACAATGAATTCTGCACAAAAATGGAAGTTATTTTACTGGTATTTATTGTTCTTACAAGTCCAACATTATTACTCAACTATGGAAAAACCCATGCCCTAGGAAACAATATTAAGGAAACTTCGTTTTGAAGTGTCTTTCTGGCAGGCATAACAAAGTAGTAGTACCTCAAAATCACCAGTTTCTTGCAGGAGTGCTATATTACTATTCAACTAAAGACTACCTAAACAGCCTCTAAGATTTTTTCAAGAGTGTGGAATCCTATTTCACAATTTACCCACAAAACTGTAAAGCTAAAAAAGTCACATTTGAAGCTGCAGGAAGGGTCAAAGCATTCTTCCAAAATGAAACTAATTCAGACTGAACCTGTACCTTATGCTAATACTCATGAAGTTCATACACTCATTTCTAGCAGTATGTTTAACTGTTTACAAACATATGATAAACCAGGCCAAAAAAAAGTCCACAGAGTACTTTGGGAGGTACAGATCAGGAAGAGCACTCATCTCGCAGAAGGTGGGAGTTAAAAAACACCTTCCTACAAATCTTCCGAATCCTGGCAGACCACTGACTGAGTCCATTCAATACAAAGCTAAGCACTTCAGTCTAGTTAAGCAAATTGAGAAGTTTCCAGCTACATAAAACTAATAAAACTACTGCTTTGAAGTTCAGGAGAGGTACCTTCAAAACCTTCCCTTCACAGGAGATAATTTTAATGGAAATTCTCACAAAATTTCCTAAGCAGGTGTATCAAGATACATATGAAATCATAAACAGAAACTTAATTGACTGGTGTAAAGGTAGCAGCAGAAAGTATTTTGTATAAATATCCAGAAATTAAATGACAATTTGGAAATATTACAGCTCTTTTAGCCAGTAAATAAAATTCTGTTAATCTAAACATTATTTTAAGTTTGTATTTGGATATGAAATCATTGAATATTACCCATTGCCAGATGCAATGTTAAAAAAAGATATAAGAGAAAACTTCACATTATGAAAAGGTAAACCAGAGTAGATCACTGGAGTCAATATTTATGACTTAGTTATATTTACAGGTTTGGAACCAATAAAATGATGTTTCCTACAAATTACTTTTAGTAGAAAAACGTGAAAAAAGAGATAGCTACACAGTATTCTAATCAATGAAAAATCTTAACTTATATCTAAAATTAAAATTAGAAAACATTTAATTTTCACCAACTATTGGGCTTTATATTTAGGATGTCACTTAATTCTGAAGTTAGTACTGAGTTTTTAAATACTACCACCAAATTAAAAGGCTGATTCTGCCTATACTGTAAAAGCAAGATTTTTAAAAGATAAAAAAAGAACAAACATGCTCTCTCAACAGGGAATTGCAAACCATGGCTGATCCCTATAGGAAACATGAATCTAGTTTAGGATTTGTAATCTACACTGCAGATTTCTAGTCACAATAATCAATGGCTTACTATATGCTTAATGAATGTTGTGACCTTTAGGAAAGCATACGTGGTTTAACCAATTTCAGTGTATTTAATAATTTAAACTTCGGAAGAAAACATTTGCTTTGTCCAATAATGATGAGAATATTTTATCCACATGTGATAAGTCACATTTTATTTCTCTGACAGGAGATCAGTCTTAATTACAAGGCCATTAATTTTTTTTTGTTCTAATAAAGAAATGTGTTAGAAAACACCTGTCAGTCTTTGGACCAAAGAGGCCAGAAGAATAGAATCAATACTCTTATAAACCAGTATGATCACTTAAATAAAAAATTTAAGACAAAGCATGTCTGTATTTAAATGTACAAAACATTCAGCTTCTAGAACAAGACACAGGACTCTTGGGTTTTATTAGTAAAAGTATGAGTAAAAGAGTAATAGTAAAATTTATAATATCACAGCAGCATACATTTTTAGGTTTTAACTACTGAAATTCCAAAAGATGCCTTTGCTGTTACTATATTTCAATATAATGTTACTATATTTCATTATAATTTCATTGTAAGTTTTTTTAAAAGTATGAACTGGACAAACTGTAATGTATCTCGTCTTCATATACACTGTGAATATTACAGGCAAAAAGTTGAAATTAAGGAGTAATATGGTTTCTTAGGAAAAAGTGAAAAAAATGTCAACTTTCCACTCCTCAACAAAAGTATTTCCTGGAGAATTGCATTCAAAATGAAAGGACCTCGCTGTTTTTAAAACTTCAATAACAAATTCAACTCTGAAAAGCACCAAACTAGGCCTACTTGTCTTATAAATTGAAGAGGCTAGTTGTTTTTGTCCTTTAAGGAATTGCCCATTTCAGAATACATTATTTATTATGCTTTCAATGGCAAGGAGTATGAGAAAATATCCATGGGACTAAACTGCAATTTTCGACTCCTCTCAATTTAAGTCAGTGCTTTGCATGTAGAAGTGCTTCTTCTTTAAAAAAGGATTACAAATCTAATGATGAATAGAAAAGTGCAAGGAAACCCGCCTCAAATTTCTAAAGCTTCACTGAATTCCAACCACTCAATCATACACACTTGCAATTTAGTAAATATTCCTTTGAAAACAAAACAATTTAATGAAAAAGCAACCTTGCTCTCAATTGTCAACTTTAATTGAAGACATTGAGATAAATATAATATAAATATAAATATAGTATTAAAAAAAAAAAAGAAAAAGAACAACTCGGGCAAATAAAATTATGTTTTTGCAGAATAGCCAAAAACACTATAGAACATACAGTCAGCCCATCGCCCAAAAATGTTTAACAGCCTTACCCCAGGTATAAAGGTAAAGATGTTGTACTTTTGATTTTTTATGGCATTTTTGGGGTATTTTTCTTCACACTTTTCAGGACACCCAAGCCACACTGTGCGAGCCTTCAGCTCTTTCTTTCTTCGGCAAAAGCTTATGAGCCAGTCAGAACAACTGAAAAGAAAGACAATTGTTTATTTTAAAACTAAAAATTTACTATACTATATAATACAAGTACCATTTTGAAACCTGGAACCCCTAAAGGCAAATACCTATTAAAAACAGGCTTAAAAATATTTGCCACATCTAAATAAGCAAGCATGATGTTCTAATACTTAGGGCAATTACACAGTACTCATTCAGACACATACATATATAAACATCTGCACATTCCTTATAGAGAATCCTAATACAATAATCACAAATTTCACTACACCTTGCCCAGACACAGTATCAAAAAATTCTGGTTAATAAGACTGCATTAGCAGTCACTAAATTCCCCAACCATTAAATGACTCATCCATCATACCTTACATTCCTTTGGCTAAACTCTTTATCTTGTATCACTGATACTCAGATTATGCTTATGACTGAAGAGGAAACAAGGCTTCCATTAGATAAAGTTCAAAAAATTGCAACAGTTTTGTATACAATTACCACATAATTTGTAATTCATAAATAATTTGTAAAATCTTGTAATAATAACTTCTAAATCTTCGTTTTCTCCATACCACTGCTAACACCACAGTCAAATATCCAACCAAAAAAATCCAACCCAAAACCCAAACCCACTATGTAAATATATATTGCACAATGACGTGCAAGCGGTGAACTTCAGTTCACAGAAGAAAGGAAGAGCATCCTTGCCTAACCAGTTTACAAATCTACTGAAGAGGATTTAAACTATGAACAATGAATTAGAGAAGAGCTCAGAGCAACCTTTAAACAACTGCAATTTGGACAAGGACACGGGAATGATGGGATGAGATCACAGTCAGGAGGAACAAAAGGCCGGCAAATGGAACGATGCCTCTGAGGCTCAGCAGACTGTTTACTAACAGCCATAACACAAGGAATAAATATGGATGTGACTCAACTCATGTAATATTATCAGCTTAAGACTTGCTACAACTATCCATAGGGGCAGAAAGACTACTCATAGACCATTTGCAAAGAAAAGTGGGTTTGCTGTACACTGTATGTACCTGGTTTACCATGCCGTATGTTAAAGGAGAATTTATCTGCATTTGTTAACACAGTGGGGAGGTGCCTCAGTCGTGCTGGGAGTCTGTTTTAGGCAAGGGAATCAGGAAGACTGAGCAGACAGGCCTCCCATGAGCACCTACTGCAGCTGTAGAACAGACTGAACTGGTCACAGCAGATTTCAGCTACATCAGTCAATGAAGTTGAAGTGACAATTTCTAGTGAGGTTTTTGAATATACTGGCAATATTTTTGATGCAGGAAAAAGGCAACCATTTGGAAACTTCTATAAATTGTATTCAAGCCAAGATAAAGAATTCTGCTGAGAACAAGTGGGAAAAATTGCAATCCAATCACCTCAGCACTGTTTCCTAGATTAATTCTGTATAGTCAACCTATTTACATGTATTTCTACACACCTGAAAGAAAACAGAAACCATAACCAACACTGACGTCTCAAATGGAACTACTTTCCCTCTGAGAAGCAGTAGTGCATCTGGTTCATGTCATCTCTTGACTCCTGGTGGCTTTGAGCACCCTGACCTAGTGAAAATTTTCCCTGCTCATGGCTGGGGAGGTTGGACTAGATGATCTTTAAAGGTCCTTTTCAAAGAAAATCATTCTATGAATCGATGTTCCTAATAAAATTTAACTCTCAAGACATCATAAAGAAAGTTAAGTAACATATTCTTGAAACTGATAGAGCTGGAAAAATCATAACTGCAGAGTAGCTTGTATAAAACCAAAGTAATTTCAGTGAAGGTACACAAAGCTTTATTCAGAACTTACTAGGTAATTTACTACTGAATATTTCATTTTTCAGACAAGAAAAATAGAACAGACAGGGGTACATGCAAAGAGGAGATCAGAATTCAATGCTGTCTGACAGATTAGAAAAACTATCTGGAAGTGATAGAACACAGTTAAACAGGGACAAGCACAACATAGTTCATTTACAAGGAAATAATCAACTACAGATATACAGAACTGGGAAATAGTAGGTAGCAGCTCAAAAGAGAAGGACTCAGTTATTGCATGAGAATTATATACATGTGCAAAAAAATGCATGTATCTGTTCAGCATGGACAGACATACTTTTAGCAAGTCATGAACATATTCCTTTCTCTCAATCCACTGCTAGCATGATCTCAGCTAGCTTACAATACCATCCTGAATACCATATTTCAACAAACAGGCCTATTGGTAAAACAGACCACATAGAAGAGCAAGAAAACAATTACAGGTCTAGAAAGCAAGCCAGGCTGACTACTAGATACACCAAAAGAAACAGAGCTGTTCACAGAAGGCCGAGTGTGGACCTAATGTAGTTTCAAGTACGTAAGAACCAGCTACAAAGAGAAGAGGGACAATTATTCTCTAGGTCTGCCATTATTAAGTAATGACAGACTTCAACTGTGGCAAATCAATAAGCAGGGTAGTCATAACATGGACACATACTGAGCAAACTCTTAATGACAAGGGTGGAGGAAACACTCAGAGAGGCTGGAATTGCTACTACTGAGAACAGATCTGGTAAGATCAGACATTAAGTGATAGGTATAATTCATCCTGTGCAGGCGAGGAAGCAACTGGATAACCTCTTAAGTCCTTTCCTAGTCTGTTTATTCACAATTATAGAATCATGGCACACACAACTATCACAGGGAAGGCAGGCTGATATAGCTGACATTGCCACAGTCCCAATTCAAATGTTCTTGTCTGTAGTCTACGTTATCCCATGCTTATTACAAACTAATTTTGCCAAAGAATGGAATTAAAAAGTTGTAGGTTCTTTCTAAAGAGAATCAGAAGTTATGCAATAATAAAAGCACTCAAAGCAACAATCGTTTTGTTATGGAAATGCCACTACATCAATACTCAGAAGCTGACATTTAAAACACTTCAATTTTAAATGCTGGATTCGTAAGATTTCCTCCCTGAAACTTTCACTATGGGATAGACATCAATTTGGTTTCATCCTACGTAAACACGCATTTTATTTTGTTACAAATAGGAGCCCATTCATCAACTTTTCCCAAATCACTTTACAACAGCGACAAAGAATTACTTAATCATAAAAATTCTAACAGCATTTGCTCAACATTCAAAATTCAGCCCAGTTATTTAGTAACACACAAATCAGAAAAATCAAGTTATCTTGACCATTACTTAAATTTGTCTTTAAAGCAAAATGAACTGCAGTCTTTCTATGTCATGGTTCCACAACCAGTTTACCGGCTGTGAACCTACACTTCTGCTGCCAAAATGGCCTTCCCCCATAACCAAGGTGTGGATTCTTGCTCCTTCCCTTATGCTGGCACAAATACTCACACAAATGCATGGGAATACCAGGCCAGCAAATTGATCCAGCTGTAAATTAATGCAGAACAAAAGGGGACTATTTTCACTTAGATCCATCGCTGATCTTTAAAAAACTGTAATAGTAGTTGAAACAATGCAGGTTATGTACTTGCAGCAGAAGGTGGAACGATTCCACTCAGTGCCAACTTGGATTTACACTTGATAAAACTGCTCATGGCATTAAAGCTTTAAACTTTTTAGTTTCCAGGGCAAGGGTGTGGAGACACGAAAGAGATAGATTAGATGTATATTAAAAAAAATGTAACATGGAAAATAGTTTTTTCCTGAGGAAAGTGAATAAGCAAGACAGCTTCTATCTACAATCCCATAGACAGAAATTCCCTGACAGCCGTTGAAATGATGAATTGTTTAAATCAGTTTTTGAATTTAAACTGTAAACAGACTTAACATTTGATTAGGCACAGTGTCTTTTGTAGAATCATTTCCTCAGATATTGCTAAAATTAAACATTCAACTCAAGTGACATACTGTTGTCCCTTTCTTGAAACTACCTTTTTTACTACAGATCAAGAGATGCCATAATGACCACTAGTTTAGCAAATGCCAAAAATTACAGACACAAGAGTGATGCCTGACTGGGAAACAACTGAGATACCTTTGATAAAAGGGATTTGACCGACACAGAGCTAACAACACTCAAGTTCTCAGATGCGAGACAACTGGAGATGATGAAAATATTACAGGTTATGCCCAAATCGGTATTTTCATGGTTCAGATGAGCTTTACTACCTTAAAAGTAAAAATCAGTTAGATTCTGCCACTTACAGTCTTAGCAGTAATTACACTGCTATTTTACAGCAAGAATCAGAGGTGGACATGCTCACCTCAGAAATCCTAATCAGTTTACTTTAATTCAGATTTTTAACAACAATGAAGTCTACCCAATATTTTTGAAACTCAAGATTATCAACTTCCAACAAATACCTAATCTGTTCTTGAATTAACATTCCCCAATACAAAAAATATTTTTGTGCAAGGGTATAGACCCTTTAATGGGCTTTTGTACCCAGTAAATTTATATGATAAATCAGAGTAGCATTCTCTGAACTTCAAATGGCCTAAAACCATAATGTAAGATGTCACACAGTCAAGACACACTTCAGATTTTACCGAACTCTTGTAAAACCACATCTTATGCTAAGGATCCAGTAATTAAAAAAAAAAAAATATAAATCACATCCCTCATTTAAGTTTGTATTTCAAATTTGTATTTCTGCCCTTGACCAGAAAATTCAACATATGCAAAGAAAGCTTTTACCTTAAGCCAGGTGTAAGCTGTGTTGTCTATATCAATACAACAGATTGCATATATGAAAAATATAGTAATTTATAAAAGAACTTCAAGGTATATCTATTAAGTGGTTTTTTACTAACTTGCTTCCTAATGTACTTTTTTTAATTTGCAGGAACAATAAGCAGTCTTCATATTAGTAACCAACGCCACATTTAAATTAAAAAACAAACAAACAAAAAAACCAAAGAAAAAAACTAACCAGCCAAAAAAACCCAAACAAAACCCAAAACCAAAACCCCCACCAACAAACCAAAAGCTGGAGTAATTGTTAAATAAGAACCCTTAACTTTTTCATAAATAGAGCATATCTCTCAAAGTCAAAAGCTAAAGTAAAAGTCTCAACTGACTCTGCAGCTCTAATAATAAAGGTTTTTTTTATTTTCTCTTTTCATTACTTTTATCCTACAAGCTTAACCGCCAGTATCTTTCACAAAACAGCACTTTCATCAGAATGGGAAGATAATATAAAAGCTCTATATTGTCTGCAAGGGTCAGCTTTTCCTTATTAGGTTTTAAGTAGCAGAAACTAGTTCTGCAAAGAAAACATACTGTAATTATTGTACTCAACAGGTAGCTTCAGTAATCAGGCCAAAAGCAACACAGTGGTCATGTCATTCTTAAAAGATCAGCATTTTCCCATGCTTCTGCATAACAAATGCGTTGCAGATTAATTGAAAGCGTACAGGCCATCTTAGAGTCCAAATTAATCCCAGCATTTGATATCCCCTTCACTTCATATGGAAATGCCATTCAATGGCACCATTTTCATAGGGACAAAGTGTTTTTTGATAACAAGTGGAATGTAAATCTCATGAGAAAGAAATCAATCCAGCCCAAAGAACTCCAGAGTATTGATCTATGTGCATTATAATTTCACAAGCTTGAAGAGAATTTGTAAGTTAAAGGGGAAATGATTACAACCACAAAACAGCTGCTATATCACAAAGTTTTCTTTTAACTGTGCTATGAAAGCAAGAAATAAGCGGTTTCTGAAGTTAAAAGTTATATTGGTTGAATTAAGTCTCCAGTTTGTTCAAAATCAAAGACAACACTTGATTTAATTATGATTTTTTTCTTCCAAATGTAAAAACTGTTTAAAGAGCTGCAGATTTGCAAATAAAATTCACACCATTCAGTTCTGATCAACAAGTCTATTGTCTAAACAGAAGTTAAAAGCTGGATAAAGGATTTTTACAGAATCATTTCTCCAGTACAGTGAACTTTGTCAAACCTTCCATATTTGCTACTGCAAAACTGGTGAAACTTTTTCAATTAAACAGTAACAGTTTGCGATGTAGCAACAAAATCTATACAATATAAAACTCTTAAAGCTGCAAAGAGATGGAAAACTTCCTCTCACAAAAATGAGATTAAACCTAACAATGCAAGACAGACAAAACCCCCTAGTGGGTATGGGGTTTTTTGTTTGTTTGTAACAAGTAAAGTGATTTTGAACACAAACACAAGACTTTTCACTGAGAACCCAAAAGAAATCAGGGGCCCCCTGAGCTCGGCTCCAGACAAATGCCTAGTCTTTTATTGTGTTCACCTTTCTGTCACAGCTTTGGAAAATTTACAATTTAGTTTAAAGCACAAAAAGAAATTCTGTATGTGGAGGTTGAGATTTCAACCTCACTCAGGTATGAGATACATAAAAACAGGGTAAAATTTTAAATTCTGTTTAACTGAATGGGTCTCAGAATCTTACATTACACTTAGAAGAATGCAATTTGTCTTCTGGAAATAGATTTCAGCTGTTTATATAAAATGTATACACTAACAAACATGCAAATTGTTTTCTCAGATGTTCTTCTCCATTTCAAGTGTGAAGGCATCAACACACAATTCTATCCCAAATCAATACTTTACACCCCATAAAAACACTGCAACTCATTCTACACTTCATGTAAGTAATAACTGCACAGTTATATAATACAGTACGCTCCAGGCTTCCTGCATGATCTTTTCCATGATCCTAGGTAAACTTCAGGCATTTCAAAAACTCAAGTATTGTGTGGGCCCCAGCAAAAATTCATAACGCTTTATTATAATGAGAAACCATCACAAAGAATAACTTACACTGACTGTACCTCCCTGACTTTTGTCAATAACAAAGCTTCAACAGTGCTCTCAGCCCAGATGAAACCTCCCTATAACCATAATGGGTATTTACATACTCAGAGGCACTCACTCAAGATGAGGTTTTTATCCAGCCTGACTGGACCAGTAGTTAAGATACCATGGGATGACCTTCCTTCCGGGTAATTTTCCCCATCTCATCTGAACAGGTACCTTTCCTGTGAGCATATCCTCTGCCTGTTAATACCCTACTGAAATGTCAAGCTTCTGCTAGGATCTGGTGGTAATTTTTTCATTATTTTTTTCATGAAAAATGAAAATTATCTCCTATAATATTCCATTGTAGAAAACTAAAGTGATTAAAACGCCTCTAGGTATAAGTACAAGACCGAATGGATTCTGTGTCCAAATTCAGTTGAGGAACTCAACAAAGCAGAAGTCAGACTCCTCTAAGGCCTTTTCCTTAGTGAAAGCTTTTCTTTTACACACCTACATTAGCATTAAAATATGTGTAAGATGTAGCAAAAAAATTAATCCAATTTCCTTTCTCTTTTCATTCTCAAAAATCCATCACAAACATGGCTCAAGTATTTTAACAAATAAGTTCGGAAGTTTCTAGGCTTGAGCTCCACTGAAAGTTGAGATGTACCTCTCAATTTTAAAAAGCAAGAAGGATCAAGAAATTTTGCAAACCTCAGGATTAATAACACTTTCTTGTGACAGTCTCTTACAATTGTTAATTAGTTCCAACATAAACTCATCCTGCAATTGTTTATCCAAACAGAGTAAATCCTCTGTCAGGGTAACTGTCAGGGTGCAGTTTTCACTGGTCCACCTGTCTTCACGAAACTTACGGAATGTAATCACAGTAACTAATAATCACTAATACCTACAGAACTGAACTCACAGAAAATATATTATTTGGAAGGTGTTTCAACTTTAAGACACATCCAAAAGATTAAAAGCCTCTTTAAATACTTACAATTTTTTTCTAAAAACTACAATCTAGTTCTGTAACAGAAACATTGCTTCCAAAATCCATTTGCATATACGACCACTGCTTTTGTAAACACTGCTATCTTGTCTCCTTCCTTTTACTTTCCAAACACTTATTCCCTATGATAAAATTAATAATTCATGAGGTTTTGTTAAATTATTATATAAAAAAGAAATCAACGCAGATTATATTTTTTAGAGCTGTAGAACATAATTATTTCAAAAAACCGAAGGTGTATAAACAGAGCTTTGTTTAGGTAAAACAACAGTATCAGGCCTCTTGAAGTGCCATGAAAACCACCTGTGAAGACTTCTATCTACATTAATTCTAAAATCATCTGCCAAAAAAAAGCATTCATCATTTAAATTCACTGAAAATACTTCACTCACTTTACTTGACTGATTCTCAGATTTTATCATTCAGGATTAAAGAAAAAAGAAGATTCTTAATCATCCTAATAGCAATTTCTGTATTCAGAAATTTTGCTAACAATTCATTAGAAAATTACTACTCCAAGGCAACTGCATACAGCAGAGTATACCACAGAAAGTTTCTACATAAGAATCAAATCACAAAGAACTAATGCCAGTTGTAATTCACTCCAAGTTACTACTTATTTAATTTTAATATTTTAATAAAAAGTGTTCGTATGCAACAAACCTAGTGCAAAGGAACTTCCAGCCGCCACAGATAAACCATTCTAAGCCTCTTCTTCTCTGAGAAATTCTGGCTCTTGGTAGAGTATGGTAATCACTCTCATCATTTTCAAAGCCTTCTTCTGACATCATTAGTGGCATTTCATCCAAATGAGAGGACTCATCTTCCACTTGGTACCTGGCAAAATTAAATAAAAGCACTAAATAAATAGCCAATACATCGCTTTTTATTACTGGGAATCTCCTAAAGTAACAGGTTAATTTTTGCCATATGGAATTTTATTAGGGAGATATTTTCATCTAAACATGTCATGAATTTGTGCTAACATATTAGCAAGAAATTCTGATTTGAATTAAAATTGTGTAATACAGCAAAAAGGCCTGCAACTAATCATTGTCAATCATAGTATAAGTCATTCCAGGAAAATTCTCGTTTCTTATATAATCTGTGCATACAAAGTTGCAGCTTCCTACTTTCCAAAGGATTCTTCACAAGATTTTGTTATACAGAGTGTACTTTGCAAAGCTTATAGCAGACAGAAGTGACTGAGTTTTCATGGAAGTACAGACTTTATATTTCCACCAGGATTCTTTAACCTGCTTTTCTGATGTCTGTTCCTGTGTACACAGGCCCTCAAGTCTCACTTTCTACACAACACATCAGTTTCTTAGTTTTAATTACTAAAACATTACAGTTACTTTTATAATTCTACACACAAACATTCGGTGAGTCAAAACATTTGCCTGTGGGACCCATGGAAACAACATTAAGCTAACAACGGTCCTTTCCTCTCCAGAAACTATTATCTACTCTAATTTTACATTTCTGGAATGCTTTTTATGCTAAGACAAAACACTGGAATACTCAACAAGAAAATTCCCCTCAGTGAATGTAAATTGACTAACTTACTCATTTCATACTTCTATACCTTTGTGAGGATGACTGAAAGAAGCAGCACTATTACTCAGAATTAGTACGTTTGATTTTTATGAAGCTGTATTGTAAAGTCATTTCTTACAAGATACATCCCGGGACTGTCCCATTTTCCCCACAGCAATGTAAAAACAATCTATATAAAAATAGTAATTAACAAAACCAAAAATTCATTCCCTTTACGCAGGGAGCAGCTGGAGTGCATGAAGCCTTGCCTAGGGATGGATGAGGAGGCAACAGAGGGCTTCTGTGTGTGGATTAAAGAGAGGACAGGTAAATGCAACATTTTAGTAGGTGTCTGCTAGAGAGCACCTGCATAGGAAGAACAAGCACATGAGGCCCTTTGCAGGCAGAAAAGAGCAGTTTCACATTCTCAGGCACTGGTCTTCATGGGGAACTTTCACCACTCTGGTATCTGCTGGAAGAACAACACATAGGTAATCCTGGAGGGTCCTGCAGTGCTTTGACAACTTCCTCCCCTAATTACTCAGGAGGAACGACGAGAAGAGCTGCCCTGCTGAACCTCATACTCCACAAGCAAGGATGGGCTCACTGGGGATGTGAAGGCCAAGCACAACCTTGAGTGCAGTGACCATGAGATGGTGGAGTCCAAGACCTTCAGAGCAGGGACGAGGGTGGCGAACAAGCTCACAACTCTGGAAATCAGAACAGATCCGGCCTTTTCAAAAACTGCTTGAAAGAGTCCCATGGATTAAGAAGAAGGAAGAGGGGCCCAAAAAAGGTGGTTAGTATTCAAGGATCAGCTCCTCCAAGTTCAAGAGATTCCCATCCCACTGAATAAGAAGTTAGGCAAAAATGTCAGGAGGCCCTGACTGGACAAAGAAGGACAAAACTGGACAAACTGTCAAAACTCAGACACAAAAATGAAGTGCACAGAGGGTAGAAATAAGGACAGGTAACCTGGGAAGAATACTGTGGTGGGGGAAAAAAACCAGTTTTCCCCCTAAAGTTATAAAATGGTAACCCCCAGGGGGTGGTGACCCCTGGGATTGAGCCAATGAGCACTTCTTCAAAATATAAACATATCACACTCAGACCAGAAAAGAAGGTTAGTTGTAGCTGTAGTTGGAGAGGTGGTCATGTCGTAAAGCCACGAGGAGAGGGGCAGGAGCCCCACTGGGGGCTGGGCCCCCCTCAGCCTGGGGCTGGGGGGCTACGGGGACTTGGAACAGTGTTAGACTGGGCTAAGTATCTGTAGCTGAGAAGTTGGGAGTTTTTTTTCTCTACTGTGAGCAGCAGACGGAGCAGCAGCAGAACAGTACTGACCGGAGAACAGTGGCAAAGAGCCAGAGAAAATAAGGAGCAGCAAACAGGCATTGCAGCCAAGGAGGGAAGACACAGAGATCTCTAATGGAGAGAGAGAGAGCAGAACTAAGCCCTACAGAGACAGAGTTTGGGTAAGAACTGCAAACCAAAACCCCCAAACTCCTTTTGAGATCCCTCCTAAGTGGAGGAGATGGACTCCTACTGTATGGAAGTCCTAAAATGCAGCATGCACTGCAGAGAGAGGAGCTGAGAAGCTCAGGCATCCTAGAGTTGGACCGGGATGGTCAGAATGGAATGTGGAGGAGGGCTTCACCCCCTCCCCTTTGCTGCTAAGCTATCAGCCTGAGATCAAAGCATAGGAGCTCTGCAAGGGAGTTTGAATCCCCTGAGGATAAGGACCATCACGAAGGCTTCTGCACTTTGTTGATATGACGTGGTGAAGCGACTTTTGTCCTGGTGAACACAGTCCACGGAAGAGAAAGACCCTCACTTGGAGTCAAAGGGCCGAGAGGGGCTTGGAGGCCTCCCTCGTGTGTAATGATAAAAGATCCACCCACAGCTGCTGCATGGGAAGGAGAGAGACTGCTGCCCTAGAGAAGCTGCTGCTCTGAGAGTAGAAAGGATATCTTCCTTCTGCCCTCCTGGACTTTTATTTGGAGAGAAAAGAGATTTGATCCATTGTAAATACTGCTTTATCATAGAAAAGATAGTTATGATTGTATATGATGTATTATAATATTTATTTGTACAGTCATTGTAATATAATCCCCTCCCCCCATATTGAGTCTCATGTTTTTGTCTGGAAAACCCATCTCACACTGGGCTGAGATGTGGGAGGGGGGCTTGGACTTGGGAATTGGATTTTAAGGGCTCTCAAACCATTACAAATACAAAAACATTGTCCAAGCTTCCAGAGAAAAAGCTAGGAAAGCTACAGCCAAATGCAATTGAATCTGGCCAGAGATGTCAAAGACAAGTTTGAAAGTACACAGGTGACAAAAGGAGACTAGGGAAAATATGGGCTCATTGCTGATTGAGATGGGGATGTAGTTACACAGGACATGGAAGAGGCTGAGGCACTGGGTTCTTCTTTGCCTCAGCCTTGACTAGCAAGACTGGCTTTCAGGAGACCCAGATCTCAGAGAACAGGAGGAAGGCCTAAAGCAAGGAAGATGAGGGTCAGGGAACATTTAAGCAAATGGAATATATATTTATGTATATACATATATATATATAAATATAAGAAAGCCTATGGGTCCTGATGGAATCCACTCACAAGTACTGAGGAACCTGTCAGCTGTCATGGCAAGGCCACTTTCAATAATCTTTGATGAATCATGGCAACTGGGAGAAGTGACTGAAGACTGAAAGAAAGCAAATGACACTCCTATTTTCAAGTGCAAGAAGGAGGACCCAGGGAACCTGTTCAGACCCATTCATCTCACCACAACCCCCGAGAAGGTGATAGAGCAGATAATTCTGGAAACCTTTTGCACAAAGGACAACAAAATCAGGAGTAGTCAGCATGGCTTCACTGACGGGAAGTCATACTTGACCAGCTTGATAAACTTCTAAGATGAAATAACTGGCCTGGTAGGTGAGGGGAGAGCAGTGGGTAGTGTCTGCTTGGACTTCAGTAAGGTCTTTGACACTGTCTCCTATAAAATTCCCATAGACAAACTGCTGCTGTAGTAGCTGGACGGGCAGACACTGAGGTGGATTGAATTCTGTCTGAATGGCCAGGTCCAGAGGGTGGTGATCAGTGGCACAAAGCCTAGTTGGAGGTCAGTAAACTAGGTCAGTGTACCCCAGAGGTCCATAGAGGGTCCAGTCCTGTTTAACACCTTGATTAATTATGGGGCAAAGCGTACCCTCAGCAAGTTTGCAGATGACACAAAAACCGAAGGGAGTGACGATAGGTCAGATGAGCATGCTGCCATCCAGCACAAACTTGACAGGCTGGAGAAACAGCTTGATAGGAACCTCAGGAAGCTCAGCAAGAATTGCAAATTCCTTCAGCTGAACAACCCCACACATCACTATATGCTGGGGGCTACTACAGGAAAAGAACTTGGCAGAAAAGGACCTGGGGATCCTGGTGAACACCAAGTTGAACACAAGCCAGCAATGTACCCTTGCTGCAAAGAAAGCTACCGGCATGCTGGACTGTGTTAAGCACAGTGTTGCCAGCACGTCAAGGAAGATCCTTCCCTTCTGCTCAGCACTGGTAAGGCCACACTTGGGCTCCTCAGTGCAAGAGAGAAATGGACATACTGAATAGAGTCCAATGAAGGGCCATGATGATGATGAAGGGACTGCAGCATCTCTCCTAGAAGGAAAGGATAAAAGAGTGGGACTGCTCAGCCTGGAGAAGACAAGGTATAGGCAGGATCTTATTGATTTCTATGAACAAACACCTGAAGGGAGTTTGCAAAGGTGACTGAGCAAGGCTGTCTTCAGTGGTGACCAGAGGCAATGGGCACAAACTGAAACACACGAAGTGCCATTGGAACATCATTAAACACTTTTCTAACATGAGGATAAGTGAGCACTGGCAAGCGCTGTCCAGGGACATTGTGGCATCTCCATCCTTTGAGATGTTTAAAACTCTCTGGACATGATCCTGGGCAACAACGTCTAGATGGCCTTGTTTGAGCAGGGGGGAGTTCTGCTGACAGAGAACAGCACCCTCAGCAGTATTCAGTTCAAAGTCTTGACAGACATAGCAAACATTTTAAAAAGAAAGTAGTATTACAAACACCGGGACTAATCACAAAAAGGCACCATCAATGGGTTTGCATTTTTTCAACTCACTATATATTTAATACAAAAATCTAAAACCGTTTCCTTTTCCCCTAGATTTTCTGTGTTGAGCCCTATTGTATAGAGAAATAAATATATATTAAAGCAGATACTTTTTTGGATGCCAGGAAAGGGACAGAGAAATTGAATTGTAATTATTAGATTTCTATTGAAAAAGTACACCACATACTTTACACTGGCTATACAGTAAATTGGTATTAACATAGTTAAGAAGGAAGCTCTAATAAGGAAGGGGAAAAAAAACCCCCAACCCACTACTGATTAACAAATCATCAGTTCCCTCTTTTCTTTGGCAGATTTTTGCACCTCCTCGGAATAACACGGTATGGTACATCATTAAGGGATGTTAACAATGTGTTCAGACCAGATTAGAAAACAGTGCACAACTAGGAATAATAATAATAAATAAACATCTCCCACCCCCAGCTGCAAGTCAATTGAGTATTGGAACCTTAAACACATTAGACTTTGTGACGAGAAATCTTCACCTGTTGCAGAAGATGCAAAAGCACAACCAGACTGCAGAAAACACGAGCAAAGTTTCAAACTAATAAAGTTGTGTAAATGCTAATAGTTACAACTTCCCAGAAAGTTAATTATGTCAAAATAGGGCATAAGAAATGCTTTCAGAATTATTACTACCAGTACCCACTTCAAAAAAAAAAAAAAAAAAAAAAAGAAGTATAAGACAAATATGAAAAACTTGATCTTCACAATGTTGTTTGCAAAAAGTTGCATCTGATGTTGGTTTACTATGACAATCTAGCAATATATTTTCCCTTACTATTATTATCAATGGTCATTAGGAAAAAACATAATAGAAAAAATTCTCTTCACAAAACACAGGTGTTATTATAGGTTAACGTGCATATTATACTACATTATATGGATTACTCTCAGACTAGATTAACACTAGGTAATAAAACCAATGCTTAGAAAAAAAATGAAGACCTTACTTTATGCTGAGACTTCCAGTAGGACAGGCCTGCGTTTAAACAGACACCTGTTCAATGCTTTTATAATCTCTCCTAGTTATATTTGCAAATTACATTATCACAGTTTTGAGAGAGCTTTCTGTTGCATTGTGTTTTGCTCTTGGACATCCAATTAATGGTATATTTGTAACACCATCCAGTGAAATCACAGTCTGCTAGCTGTACTGGAATGTACAGCAAGATACCACAAAGTAACAGATGCCTTTTTCTTCCATACAAAGTTAACCAGTGTGTGTTTGGAAAATAATATTCTTTATATACAAAGGTAACAAAGCAAACATGGTTAAATGGCTCTTGAAGGAACATGTTAATGCAAGTGAATCATGGGAGAGACTTGACTGGGAAACACATTCACAGATGCACATAATATTTAAATCTACTTTGTAAACGTGATAATATTTGCAGAGTACATTGATGTCCTAATCATAATTTCCTTAAGGTCTGTTTGCCGTTATATTAAAAACAAGTTTTTTTCCACAATCGGTATCTAGGTTTGCACTCTTAAATACGGAGCTTCACCAAGTAGTGAAGATAATGAGCATAAGCACCATCATGTTTGGTAATCCTGACTTCAAAATACAGCTTCTCAAGTGGCAAGCAATTTATTCTGTTTCAAAAGCAATTTTGCTATTGTGTTAGAAAATTGTACTTCAGTATTTAAAAACAGTAAGATAATGAATAATGGATTTTTCATAACTAGGATGAGGACAAAAATCTTTGTGTCTTTGTTACCTAGTATTTTTCTGCACTTAATTGCTTGAAGTGCTGATTTTCCCTGAGTGACAAATCAATTAAGTATAATCCTAGAAACCTGTATTAAAATAGGGAAGCACTGAAAGCAACATGAATAAAGAAGCTAGAGTGAAGACATCAAAACTCTCAGCATGACTGCTACTAAATCAGGTATGATGAAAATATCTTGAAAAAAGAATGGTTTCCTAAGGAAAAATGAACATTAATATTAAACAACTTTCAACAAAATCTGACTGTTATTAGGAATATCATTTAACAGATTTAACTGAAAGGAAACCACTTAAAATAAATACTTTTAAGTGAAATTTTGACATAAATATCTGCTGTGAAAATGATGCCTCAAGTCACGTGTGTTTGCATCATTCCACTTTGATGGCTGTTTGCCAGAGTAGATGTGACTGCAGAGTTCCATAGGTACCATAACTGCTAATGGAAACCATTTTAATTCATTTAATTCTAATTTGGCTACTTATTTATATCCATAATAATTTCTGTATTTTCTGCCAGCTTTCCATTACTCTAAAAGAGCAATGTTCAAGGGTGCAGCATGAAGGTGCAAGGCACAGGGCAAATGTGACTGCACACTTTTCTGGTTTTACTCACTTGACAAATGCAGAAGCAGCATCTATGATGATGTTTTCTATCTGCCTGCTTAAAAGACTGAGATAGGAATATAAGCACTGTGTCAGATACTGCATAAATACTGCTTCCCTGCCTCCTATCACTTGTGCTATCCACCACAATTCACAAGAAGGAAAAACAAAGCTCATGTCTTAAAGCAGTATTTCTCAAAGCTAGTGAGGGAGGAAAAATGCAAGTGTGGTCATGAGTCTACACAGGAATTGGACAAAGGAGATGGCCCTGGGATGCAGAGTAGCATGGAAGAGAGGCAGCAGTGGAAGAAGTTCTATCTGAGTAGAAAATCCGAAAAAGACCAGTTCCTGGCAGGTGAGCTACCCCCATCCACTGCTGTGACCGTGTCCCATCACATCAAGTGCTGGTGATCTGGCTGAGTGACTGGCAGCCACAGGGCTCCCTTTGCTTCTGGTCATGAGGAGAAGAAAGACATAGAGTAAGCTGCACAATCTATCTCATCCATATCCTGCTCCATCTCCAGTAACGACAGGTATATCTATACAAAAACTTAGAAGACAAACCACCAAATCAGCAACTCCTGTAGGCTGCCTGTATCACTGACAGAACTGCTCAGATCACATCCTATAACAAAATAAAAATTTCCAGGAAACCGCAGCAGTAAAAATTTTATTAAGAAAGGCACATTCATCCATAACCATGTTTATAAGTATACAATGTATTTTATATTCTTGCTCTTCTTATTCAAATAACCAGTGTCTCCATAAAACAGATTGGTTTGCTAGAACCTATCCAAGAAAAAAATCAAGTTACAAATACTTATTTTCCTCAAATATTCTTCTGCATTTCTAAAAATTGGGAGTTACAATTTTCCTCTAATTTGAAACACCTCACACAGCAGTAAATTCTAGTAAACTACAAAGCAATCATGCTGTTCCTAGATTACAACAGAATTTGAAAGTGGAAAAATCTTCTATGGCTAAGTGCAAGAAAATTTAAAGAATTTCCTTTAAACGCTTCCTAAAAAACACAGAAAAGCTATTCAAAGGTTTTAGAATTGATTAGAGTTTGACACTATTTGTCCCTATTCAGCTTTAGCTGAGCCTCTAATGTAAGTGCACCCCTAATCAGCATTACTTGAGTAGTCTCTGAATGCAAGTCCTGGCCTAAAAAAAATATACAGTCATACACAAAATAATCCTATTGCAAATTTATATGCACTATCAGGGACAGGTGTGTCAGAGATGTCTACACAGAAGACAACAGTAAACACATTATTCCAGCAGTTATTAAAAAAAAAAAAAAAAAAAGGAAAAAGGAAAATACATTTGGACAGCTTTTAAGAAAGCTGAATATTTGTGGAGCTGAACATTTATACCCAGTTTCAATAGATAATTTTGTGTCCTTGCATAACAGAATCTTTAAAAATCTAGTACAACACTTTCATCATAGTGCATGTTTATCCATCCAAAATAGAAGGAAAAAGTACTTCTAACTGTATGCAGGCAAGTTTATTACTGACTGTGTCACTGAGATGAATATGACCAAATTCTGCAATAAGACCAAATAAATTGTCACCCTCCATATCCTAAGTGATACAGAGAGATAGTCTGGAAAATCATAAGGTAGCATTTGTGAACTACTACCACCACTAAAAAAAAAAAAATAAAAAGAAAAGCTGGCATCTTCTAATATGAAGAACTAAAGGCAAACCCCTAATATCTGTTGAGATAAAGATCTAAAAGCAGAATACAAAGTTATTACCAAGGCAGCTCCCTTTCATCAGGAGCTTCTCAAAAATTGCTTAAAACAGATACTACAGGTTCCACCAGACACCTACAAACCCCAAATACTCTGAATGCTATTTTCTTCTCTCTCCCCTACGTCACACTTTCTTTACCAGAACAATATACAGAAGAAGCAAACTGAGAAGATCTGTGTAACAAAGTCTTCATGAAAAAAGGCACCTTTCTTTACTCCTCTTTGCTTACCTTACAAATCACTATGCATATCCTAACACAAGATCTTTTTCAACCCATGACAAGATGAGTGAGTCTCTGTATTTAACAAATAGGAACCAGAAATACCTAAATACACAGCAGGACCTGAGGAAACATCATCTACATTCACTAGAACCCTATTTTTAATTAGTAGGGTATGTCATTGATTAGAACAACGGGGCCATTTTATCACTGTCACTGGGTATTGTTATTGACATTGTAGCCCAATCAATTGTTTTCTCTCCCTGTTCTTAGCAATCCAAATGCCTGCCCAAGCAATACAAATCACTGTATTTAGATACTATATATACAAAACAGGAAGGCATGCAAAAATAATAGCTTAAACATGACCAACCTTAGAAACACATTACAAAGTTTATTTTACGGCACATGCAGTCACGTGTACTCATTGCAAACAACAGCATCATCTGCAATAGTAACTTGAAGTTCTCAAACTTTTTTTTTTTCCTCATGATTAAAACATTTCAGATCAGGATAATGACTGTAAGAATAACCATGCTAAAAATTATGACTGTAAACTTATCTTGGTGTGAAAGAGTATTACTAGTGAAGAGAAAACTATAAGGACAACTTTTTCCAAATACACATTTCTAAGTAATGTTAAGTCAAAGAACTGCAAGTAAAAATTACTTTTTTACTAATATCACTTAAAGTTCCTATGTCATCAAAATTTGTGTCTGCAGACTAAGTATTACAAACTACTTCTCAGGTATGACACCAATGAAAGTGTCATCGTTTGTAAAAATACCTGACAGTTGCTAAAATGAGCAGCTCTATATGCATGTAATAAATGGTTTCCTGCATCATTATATCATTCAATTTTGCTCTGAAAAGCAAAAGCCACAGCAACTAACAATAACTATGCACACTGCAGAAAAAGCTCTGAAAACATCAACATATGGCAAGACTATTTTTCAAAACTTATACATCAAACTACTTTGATCTTTATTCCAGGCAAAAATCTCAGAACCTATCCTAAATCAGGTGTCAGTCCCAACAAGTAGTATTAACCTGTGGATAAAGTCTTTGGCAAAGAAAGCAACACACAGTTCAGGAATGTGAATATGTGGACAATGGGCATAAAATGTGCATTGCGAAGAAAGTTAGAAAAAATTAAAAAAAAAAAAAATCACTGTTAACTTCTTGCTCTAAAAACTAGTAGTACTTTATAACTTGAGTCTTGAAAACACAGACTCAGTCGCTGTTGTACAAATACAGCATCCCAAGTATGAAGCTGCCACACAAACAACCCTGCTGGAAGAATCAGAATTAAGAGATGGCATCTCAGATTTAAGCCTAAAAGTCACTCGGTGACATAGTTCCAAACAGTGGTGAATCTCTGTCCAAAATCACAACCCAGGAAAGGCTAATGACAAAGGGCAGTATATCCTGCAAGACAATTACAGCAATTTTGACTATTTTTTTAAAATGAAATCAAGTTTCACTTTGCAAAAGAAAGAAACACTTTGAATTTCAGGTGAAGTCTGTAAAAAATAGAGGAGCAAGAGTTCTCCTGGAAAAAGAACAGAAGGACGTTTTATTACTGATCTGTAACAATGGCTTAGCAGCACAGACAACTCTCCTATTATTCTAATGAGATCTCTTTACACCACATTTGATCCTTTCCTCCTTAAGCTACAATAAAAGATGGAGGTGTATTCAAGTGAACATTTGAATATAGCAGCATAATGTACAGCTGTGTGATTTAATGTGTTGTCGTTTCCAATACACTTCAACACCTATATATTAGCAGCTGTAGCCTAAAACACCAGGAATACCGTATTGGTCAGAGTTCATGACGTTTCTACCAGATATCAACTGAACCTGCAACATTTGCAATTTTTGTATGACAGTATAAACCAATACAGCTCACTCTGAGTCACTACCTCCAATAAAGAAGATTTCTGTCCTACAGAGAGTGGGTTACACTGATCTGTAATGGTGTGCCCGCTTAGGTGCCACTCCTGTATGTATGTCATGGAGGAAAACCAACACAAGACAAGGGCTCTGATTTAAACAAAGCACCACAGGAATCAGGATGATGTTATGAGCTTTGTCCACAAGCAAGTGCAGGTGTGCCAGTACACATATAGACAATTAACAAGCAGTACCCACTCCCCCACATTCCCACAGCTGCTCAATTGTCAGGAGCTTCTGTGACCACATCCAGAGCAGCAGGATGGATAGCGTTAACAATGCTATTTCTACCAAAAAAACGTAACAGACATTTACAGTTTATGTTCCTGGACTAAACAAGTTATTGCTTCTGGTCAAACAACAGATGTTTGAAGAAATTACTGTCACTTTGCAACAGCAGTTTTAAAACACAGATGTTCAAAAGTAAATTTGGTTCTATCTTCAGAATGCTTTATCACAGAAGCTATATTAAAATTCAAATAATGTCAATATTGTCAGTCATTCAGTTTCATCCATCATTTTCAAGCTCATTTTCAGGATGAAATATGTAGGATCACTCCATTAACAGGTGTGGGGGGAAGAAGAGGAAATTGAAACCTGTAAAACTCTGCACAGATATTGTAACAACTTTTGCTCTAGATATTCAGAAGTACCCAGGGAAAGAGACTAGCAACATTTCAGAAAACCAAAGAAATACCGAGTATCACTGCATATAACCCACTCAATGGGTAAACTCCTGATATATATCAATGTCTGGGATTTTTAACAATTATGGACATTTTGCCAGGCTTTTCAGACCCACAGTTAGAGTAAAGTAAGTTATGAGCTTTCTGTGAACACCATTCTACAAGACATGTTAGGTTCTATCAACTCTGATTGCTACATGGTCTTACCAAATAATATTTTCAGTTACTTGGTCTTAACTATTACACATGAAATATCAAAAACCTGGCATATCACTTGCCACTGGCATATGAAGAATAACATCTACACTATGAAAATCACATTGTAGTTTAGAACTAGAACACATACTCCTAACAAAACTGAAAGTAGGTTGCAGGAATCGAAGTATTTTAAAGTTCATGTCAGGCTATGTCAGAAATTAAACCCACAGAATTACTGTACATGCATTGAGCGTTACCTGTTGACATTTGTATGTCTCTTTTTTGGTGGTTCACTGCGAAACTGAGACAAATACCCTAAAAATCATAACCACAAGGACTACACGATTGCTGGGAACAGCTTTCACTTAAAACATTTTAAAAGCATTAGAACAGTATTATGACATTAAATCGTCGTATTTTCTATGTACTATATTTTCAAGTATCAGGGAAGCATGTGAATTCTCACCGAACTTCAAGTTCTGCAGACTTCCATTCCATTTTGTCTGGGATAGATTTCATTTTTTCTATTATACATACTTCACATGAAATAAGCTACAACTCACCAGTTGTTAAGCAATAAGTATCCTGTATTTACCTGGACAAAAGACACATTATCCTGTTATTTTGTTCTTTTTTCCCCTCTTGTGTAATTTTCTTACTCACTAATGACATAACAGAGTAAGAACTCAAAAATAACAGTATAGTCAGTTGCCTTAAACCAGAGTTGCTCTATCAATAGGTGAGCAAACCCCAGAGACAAGAAACAGCAGTCGATCTGTTCCATAACTTGCCCTACCACAACCACTAATATATGTAGTTGTGTCATTCATAAATACACTACTGTAGCCCACACCATGAATAATCCTGCAAGAGGTTTCCTTCCAGGGACTGGGTGTTCTTCATGACGTCACCTTTGCAAACACCTGGAGTGCAACCACATTTATGTCACATGGGAGACAGCTGGTAAGACGTGATTTTCTGGTACCAGCTCAAGAGTCCCAACACCAGGCCAAATATGTGTATACACTGTCAGCAGCAAATGCAGCACACCTGAACAAACCATTGCTTATAGATAAATGAGGGCTGTCTACTGCTTAACTCCTTATCAGCTTCGAAATTCCAGCAGGCTTCTTGTTTTCCTTCCATCCAGCTCACGTGACAACACAGGCACAGGACAGTTAACTTCCTTCCTGTATTTAGCAGTTGATTACTCCGGGGCTGATGATGACAAATACAAGTCTAACATATGAGAACAAGCATTTTAAGTCTCACTGCACATTTAAGGTGATCCTGGATTAAACCTGAGATACCAGCTATACTATATTTTAATTGGTGTTTGTTTCTAGACATCTTCAGAGATATGTATTATACCTTTTTAGGTAAAATCGTCAAGCATACATGCACACAATAACTTTTTGCATTATCATAGACCTCAGTGACTTCAACACTCTTATAAGTAACTGCAACATCAGGACCTTTGCTGTAGTTTCGACATGAATGCAAGGCTCCTTCAGAGTCTGTGCTGAAGATGAAGATTAGAAAAGCAGGATGAATGATTCATAAAGACATAGAAGCTGTAGTTCAATTACAAGCTTAGAGTCATAAGACTTAGAAGTTGTAATTTGACTATCTGCACTGCCGTATTTCCCTTCTGACTCTACACAAGATAGCTGTGGTAGAATCTACACAAGCATTTCCATGTTTTTGTTACAGGGAACACCTTCCAAAGTACACAACAGGTGGTCTCACAAATCGAGGGCAAGGTATTCTTGAAGGAGAATGACCAACCTACTCAACTCACGTTAAGAAAAACATGAACAATTAAAGCAAGTGAAGAGGTTGGTAAATGTATTCTAACTCTGAGAGCTCAGAAGAGCAATTTACTAATCAAGTGATCAAAAATAAAGAAACACAATAAATGAGCCTGTCAATTTTTAAAAGTTTTTTAAACCTGCAAGAAGTTGAACAAAAGTAATGAAAATCATAGATAATCATTGGTATGGAGGATCAGTAAGTTAAATACAAATCACCTGCACTTGAGAAACACAGATGATGAAAGACCGTAACTCTGAAGATGTAATCTAAACTGGACAAAATGTAATCCGCAGTCTTTGGAGGGTGATGTTGATCAAACAAGATAGAGGGGAAGATACAGAATTGGTAGTTCCTTGCTAGATCTTACAGCTTGCCAAATCTGCTTATGAAGCCGTGATTGAACAGGTTATATAAAGAAATGCAACCACTGCTTGCAAACATACCTTCAATGAACCTCTGTATCTTTATGACTTATGGACTCAACCCATTCAAGCCACAGAATTTTTCAAGTCACCAAAACAGTCCTGGTTAATCTACAACAGAGCCCCCAACACCTTTGATGCTCTGGACCGAGGCTTTGCCTAGCCAGTCCTACCCTTTATTCCCGAGCACAACACCTACAGAGAAACAAATTTCAGCAAGCGCTTTCCCTGCTTCAATTCTCTAAGGTATGGGGATAGTGATGATAATGCTGCCCTACCTCAAAACAGAGGACAAACCTCTGTTGGACATTTGAGTATTAGTGAGATGGGGAAGGCTCCTACTAGGGCAGACTGTCCTACAAGCTCGTGAATGTTCATTAAAAAAATCTTTTTTTAATCTAGTTTAAGAAACAAGACAAGGTAGTTTAAGCCTAACCTATTTTGCACAGTTTTAAACTACATTTTTTTTAGTTATTCTATTCTGACAAAGAAGTAAATACATTTTATTCATTATGAAACAGATTTATTTAGACTAGAACAACAGCACCAACTATTCTGTTTTAGCAAGTCCATTTACTTCAGATCCTACAACTGCTCCCTCCAGTCCTTGTATCCACAGCCAGCGCCCCAGGAAAACCAAGAGAAGAGGAAAAAAAAACCTCAAAACAGTAACTATAATTATATCCTCTACCATAAGAGTGCTATCTAATGGAGATACCAAGATTATGGACCAAAGTTTCTCCCTCCTCACAACAACAGCGTACCTAGAAATTGTTCAGAATAATGGGAAGCAAAGAAACGTTCAATCTCTGCCTGAAAACTTAATTTGATGTTAGACCTTTAAACCAGCTCCTTCAAACTGCTTAAGCACCAACAGAGTGTATTTCAAGCAATCCGAAGTTATTTTAACTCCCACATCCAAGAATGGTTCCCGCAACCCAACAACCAGCCCGCATCGTATTTACTAAGGACGCCCAAATTCGCGCCCCTCCCCCCCCCCATCCCCCGCCGCGAGCATCCCGCTCCTAAGTGAACTCCTGGCAAGGGACGCGAGTCGCGGGGAGTTCAGGCGGCGGGGCCGGGGGAGCCAAGGCCGCACGGGGAGCGGCCCTGCGCATCCTCCCGCCGCCACCGCTGCCTGTCCCGGCCCCGCGCCCGCCGCCGGGACACGGGAACCGCGGGCCGGGAGGGGCGGCCAGCGCCGGGGGGAAGCCTGCGGGAGCCAGGGGCTGCCGGCACCCCCCTCCCCGGTCTGCAGCAGCGCCGCCGCCCCTGCGCGCCCTCCCCGCGGAGCGGGCGGGCGGTGCCGGAGCCCGGCAGGGCAGCGGGGCTGGGCGAAGGGCGCGCACCGCCCCGCCCGCCGCCGGGGACGGGGGAAGGGAAGGGGGGGCAAGGGGGAAGGGAGCGGCCGCGGCGGCGCTGCCCGTACCTGCTGTGGCGCTGCGCGGCGGCGGCGCTGCTGTAATAGGCCGCCCTGCGCTGGGCGCTGCGCGGCACCGGGCGCAGCGGGATCTGGTCCGCCATCTTGGGGGCGCCCCCCCGCCGCCCGGGGGGCGCCGCCCGCCCCGTGACGTCACGGCCAGCGCCGGTGACGTCAGGGGGCGGGGGCCCGGGGTAAACAAGGGGGCGGTGGGGACGGGGTTGGAGCAGGGTCGCTGGCGAGGGGGAGGTTTGCGGCGGTGTCTGCAAGTACCTACAGCGGGGGAGCCAAGAGGGCAGGGTCTGGCTCTTCTCGGTGGCGCCAAGCAATATGGCAAGAGGCAATGGGCAGAAAGTGATGCACAGGAAGTTCCACCTGAGCACGAGGAAGAACTTCTTTACTGTGTGAGGGAGCGAGCACTGGAACAGGTTGCCCAGAGAGACTGTGGAATCTCCCTCTCTGGAGATACTCAAGAACCGTCTGGTTGCAATCCTGTGCCATATGCTCTGGGACGACCCTGCTGGAGCGGGGAGATTGGACCAGATGACCCACTGTGGTCCTTTCCAACCTGCCCCGTTCTGTGATTCTGTGATTTTTCAGCTTCTGAAGTCCCAGACGGGTGAGCTGCAAAGAGGATGAGCCAGGGGTTCTGTGGGTGCCACCTATGGGCCTGGCAGCGTGGGGGGCACAGGCAGTTCATGTGGGTGCCCTGAGTTCAGGGCTTAAGCAGGAATTGCAGGAGACAAATCCTGCCCTGGTTCTCCTCAGCTCGCCTACTCAAAAGTTGATGTAGGGTCAGCTCCCCTTCCACCTCTTGGAGGGTGAGGGCCAGCTGTCATCTGTGCTGGATGTCAGTGAACACTGATGGAAGCCCCAAGAACAAAAAAAAGCACTGTGAATTGTTGATGATGGTTTCCTGCCATTGAACAGAGACGGGTATTGCCGCTTGTAAATGGACATTCTGTGTATCAGGGAAAATGAACCAAGTCTATAGGATCTCACAGGGGAAAGATCAATACACAAATCACCACCAGAAAAAACTACTTTGGAAGATAGAAGTTTTCATAGACCTACTGTAGGATGTTATCCTTCGGTATTTCTCTGAAATCAGATGGTATGCGGAGCAAAAGGCCTAATACCATCACAGTTATGAAAGACTTCCCACAAAAGGAAAAAAAAAGAAAATATATTTCTTTGTCAATGCCCATAGCTAAATGAAGTTGCTCTTATGACCCAGACACTTTATATAGAAGTGTTGCTTTACCTTAGGATGTACTTTCTACCTTAGAATAAGGCACCCCAGTTTGCAGAGTACAGTGAAGAATGCTCCCATCTGCTGGAGTGAAGGTTATGGAGCACTGGCAGTGCTTGCCAAGTGCAAATTTCTAAGCACTGTTTTGACTTTAAGCATATTATGTGTTACTGAACTAACCAATAGACACAGAACACTTGAAACTGAACCAGAAGAGTGGGAACAACAGTTACACAGGAGGCACAAAGCTTATATAGGAATAAAAGGCAAAAATCTCTCAGCTGGGCATGGGGTAAGACTTTGCTGGGTATTCGAAGTGTTGCGCTCAGAAATGCCAAAAAGGGGACAGATATTTATTTAACTTTGTAGCTGTGATAATCCTTATAATATTGATAGCGGTACAACAGTTGACTCATGGAACTGTAATTTAGAGTGGAAGGGATGTCCAGATGTCACCTAGACCAAGCCCCTGCTCCAAGAGATGGAGTTGATACCAGGTTGTTCAGGGCCATGTGCAGTGGAGTATTAAGCACCTCCAAGGACAGCACAGCGTTTCCACAACTTCTCTGGGCTACCTGTTGCAGTGTTTATCTTGTGATAAACAAATTGCTAATAATTAATCAGAATTTCCCGTGTTCCAACCTGGAAAACATGAGACCAGCCATAATTATGCATCTCTGAGAAAAGTCCACGCTCCATCTGCTCTGTATTGTCCCATTACTGACTTATATTCAGCCACAAAGTTTCCTCTTAACCTTTTCTACTCCAAGCTGTGCAGGCTGAGCTCTCAACCAGTCCTTATATATCATGTTCTCCAGCCTCCTGACCATCTTAGTCACTCTTGTGTAGACTCACTTCAGAATAACAGTGATGAGAAGATCAAAACTGGACAGGTGTATACAGGGGGGAAGAGTCACTTCCCTCTTGTACCTGCTGGCTACACATTTATAAATACTGCACATCTCACAACTTTAAAATTCTAAACTTTCATATTAACAACTATATATTCAGAATCCTCATGTTGCTAATGAAGTTGCTGCAGGTCACTGGGGCCAAGAGAATTTTTTTCCAGTTTTACTATTTGATTCAAGCCCCATGGCAGAGCAGTTTTTGAACTGAACAGAAAGCACTAAATTCACATGTTAGCATCCCAAGATCAATCTTCTTGTCTGTGCAGAACTTTGGTTCTGGTTATTTGGTTATATTTCTGATTACTTAACAGATTATTTGGCCTGTAACTATCTTTAATGTTAGTCAGTTATGTGTATGTGTTTGTAGATTCTGTATGTATAGATAAATACATGATCTAGCATATATAATTAAAGGTTTATTATTGTCAGACTTGTAAGGGCCCCAGCATGAGACAATCCTTAGGAACGATAAATGCCTCTATTGAGTCTTGATTTCTTACTGTCTCATGTATTCTGTAAGCATTATTTATGACTACTTTAAGGTTTTAAGAGAAAAATACTTCACTTTTACCTGTGTGCAGAGAGGCTTTAATTAGAAAGCCCTCTAAGAAGAGGAAAATGAGTTTTTTTGAAAATCAACCGCCTCCCTAAGATCTTGCTCTATGGTGAACTTGCCACTGGCTGCCGCAAGAGAGGAGCCCCGAAGAAAAGATTCAAGGACTCCCTGAAACAACATCTCAGCCTTGGCCATATTGATCACCATAATTGGTCCACTCTGGCCTCAAATCGGGAGGCCTGGAGACACACCATCTATAACGCAGCGGAAGCCTTTGAGAACACACGCAGGATCACTCTCGAGGAAAAAAGGCAACGCAGGAAGAACCGTGTCTTGCTGAATGCTTCATCTAAGGAGTCTTTCTGTTGTGCCTTTTGCAACCGGATATGTCTGTCACGTATTGGCCTCATAAGTCACCAACGTGCCTGTAACAAATGTGGATAAAGCCTTCCCAAATCTTCGTTTGCGAAGCCCAGCCATGATGATGATGATGGCCTAGAGAGGGACAAAATAGAATATTTATCATTTTAAATGCAAGCAGTTTTGATTACTTCAAATATATGTTTAAAAATTGCAGTTAAGACTGTTGCTGAAAATCTGTCATTATTTCATTTTGATCACTCTAATTGCCTTTTTGCATCAGTATTTTCATGAAATGGTAAAAGCTCTTAAGAGCAGGAATTTTGATTGTGTAACATCTTCTGTCATTCATTTCTAGATTGTAGTCCCGTTTCATATTTTGTAAAGAAAATCCTTACATGTATGTAGAAGTTTTTTAATGCAAAATTGAGACCTTGGCATATGATATGTAGGGACTTTTCAAGATGCCGCTAGAAAATGTGCCTGCATTTTGAAAATAATATTTCCTTTTCTATTTAAAAAAAAATACCGAAAGGTTACAGAATAAACTTGTTCTTGATTCAAATTTTGCTATTCAGGCATTTCAGGCAGATGTTATTTTGCTTTGCAAAAAAAGCTTTTCATTTCAGGAATTAATTTCAATATTATGTCCTGGTTAGGTAACATTTATCACTTAAATATCATGATAACATACATTTATAATAAGTGAATATAACCCCACTCTAAAATAAAATTTCTATATCATCCTTTCCATGCTTCTTTTTTGCATCTTTTTGCATTTATAACAGGTGGCAGAGATCCAGAACCTATGATTTATGGATCTTGTGAACTCTTGGTTTGAGTAGGAATGAGCTGGCATGGAAACTGTTTTGCATTTGTTGCATGTGTCTGCTACAGGTGCAGAACTTATCTGTTGCTAGTTCTGCCTGATATCCCCAGAGGGCATTTTATAATAATTTATACTTTCGTTACCATTCTACTTCTGCTGTAAATGTTCAAGGTTAAATGCTCCTTCCCTCCTAATCCTGTTTATGTATCCAGTCTGGGCTAGGGTAAGGGTGGGAAATAAAAGACAGTTTGAAGATAATTCATTCTTCATTATCTTCTTGGAGCCAAATTATAAAATCATTTATACTAAAGTAAATCTGTGGAAGTGATACTAAAATCAGTTTAATATAAAACAAAAGAAACGAGTTTCAGTAAGCCTCACATAATGTTACATGATACAAAATTCACATTACTTTTATACTAGATATTTTCTCACCTGATCCTTCAAATCTCCTTGCATCTCTGTTTTAATTGTGGAACTTTATTCATCAGTGATGAACCAGTTTGGTATCTGTCATCAAATTTTCAGCAAATTGCAAATTGGTCCAAGATACCTGGAGGCTTAAAAAAAATCACTGGCAGAACCTAAGCACAGCAACACAGAAAGAATCGAGTTGTCCTTATAGGAAGAGCTAAGTGCAGCAAGGAAAACTACACCAAACAAATCTTTACATTGTTAGAGTGAGGGAGCAAAACAAATACAAAACAGAGGAAGCTAAAACAGCTGCAGTTATCAGTTTTAATAATTCTAATAGGAGAGTCTTCATATCTTCATATCAGTAGGATGTAACAAAATGTTGTCTTGCTCTGGGAAAGAACAAAATTGGAGATACTGTTTACTCTGAGAGGATCCTTGTTTTCAAAAATTACTTCAGACAATGAGGCTGCATGCAATTCAGTTATATACCAAAATCAATCCATTTAAAAACAGCAACAAGAAGTAAAAATAATCATATTAAATACTACTATACTATTAAAAACCCTGGGATGCAATAAGTACTGGAAACAAAACACTGATCATATATAAATAAAGTACTATTGTCTACATATCTACTAGAAAGAATATCCTGTTCCTACACATTTTATTTTTAATATTCACAGCATTCAGTGTTTGTCAATTAATTGTGCTCCCAGCTGTTACATTTCTTTCAGACCTTCCTTCAAGGTCTTCTTTTGGTAAATGTCAACTCTCTGCATCTCTGCAGGATTTATAGATTGCTAAATCTCTGTTCCACCTATTGTAGTCCATCCTTACCAAACAGTGTGTCCCACCACACTGGCATCACTCCAGCACTGTGCCACCCTCACCTGTATTCCACTAACTCAGTCTTTTAGCATAAAATGCAAGCAATATCTTCTCCAATTAAATCAGCAAAATAATGTACATGTTGTATTTTGGATTTTGCTAGAGTACTAGACAATAACAGATCTGGCTGAAAAGGCATTTTCTCCAGTTCACTTGGCAATAGATGAGGCAAACAAAGCAAATCCTAGAGTACTTAAACAAAATTGGTTTGGAAACAAAGGTACACTTTGGTGACTTCTGATACAAATATCAGTCATACATTCACTTAAGGTATTAATTGTTGATTGTGGATAAACAAAAGGAGAAAATTATTTTACTGCACTGTTACAGTGACTCTTCAGTGAGAACCGTCTAGTAATTGTTCACAGTATCTATTCAGTTATGTTTACCTCTAAGTTAAAAATTGCTTCAAAATATGTTTCAAAATCCCATGCCTTCTAGTTAGCTTCTGAGATACACTTTCTCATCCTCTTAATATATCTAAATTCAATTTTAGATTTTTATTTCTAGTTGGAGAAAAAAATCACATGGACTCAAAAGTTTTGAGCTGGATAACCAACTTCTGATCTTCTCTTAAAACAAGAGACTATCCAATGAAATGTCCCCATGATCTGTGGTGCAAAATCAACAGCAAAGCATATCAGCACTTTCAAATGACACTTTTTTTTAATGTTCTCAGTGTGTTTATTTTATCAAATTCCACACTGCTGATATTTCAAATAAATAAATACAGCTGCTTTAACTACTTCTTCAAACGGAAAGAAAATGCACCCATGGATTAATTACAAATTTCATGTTGTTTCAGAGCTTCTGAAAAGGTCATGGAAGGACAAACAAGGTCCAAGTGTAAACTCGAGTATTCAAGTTGTGATTGCTGCTATCAGACTCACTTGGATCTGATTTCCTTTTGCAGTTTCTGTTACAATAGTGACAAAAAAAAAAAAAAGCTTCAAGTGGGATTAGGGGGTCTTTGTTCTGAGAGCTATACAGAACTCGATGAAGAAAAAGGTTCCCAGATGATAAGTGACAAAATACTTAGTGTCTTGTACTGCATATCCTTCAAAAGTCAGAAAATACTTAAAATCTCCTCTTTCTCTGGTATCTCTTTATGTCTGCCCCAGCCATCAGCTCAGGCTCCTAGCAAAGGTTTCTTATTTGCCTCGGACCTGCTTCTGAAACCCATTTTTTCTCAGACATTTTAGCCAGCCACATCTGGCTCCTGTTAAAACCTAAGTGTCATCTCTTTGTATACTGATTTGACTCCAAGCAGAAGTTCAAAACTTACAGATTTTTCTTGTCTCTCTTATCCATATAGGAAACATAATTTTCACAGAATCATTAAGGTCATTTCCTCTCATCCTTTCACTTGAAACATGGCAGAAGAGACTGACCCCCACCTCACTACAACCTCCTTTCAGGTAGTTGGAGAGAGTCATAAGGTCCCCTTGACCCTCCTCTTCTCCAGACTAAACAACACCAGTTTCCTCAGCCATTCCACATAGGACATGTTTTGTAGAGCCTTCACCAGCTCTCTGGCCCTTTTCTGGACATGCTCCAGCACTTCAATGTCCTTTGTAGTGAGGGGCCCAGAACTTGCCAAAGGACTCACTAGTGCCTCTGAGTATAGAGGGACGATCACTTCCCTGGTCCTGCTGGCCACACTATTTCTGATACAGGCCAGGATACCACTGACCTTCTTGGCCACCTGGACACACTGCTGGCTCATATCCAGCCAGCTATCGACCAGCATCCCCAAATCCTTTCTACTGAGCCACTCTTCCCCAAGCCTGTAGCGCTACATGGGGTTGTTGGGACTCAAGTGCAGGAGCTAACACTTTGCCTTGTTGAAACTTGTTGTAGCAGTTATCCTTAGTGCAATCTTAGCCTCAGAACTGCTACCACACCATTTTTCTGGTATTAGGAATGTCAGCTGCTGCTCTCAGATCAACTCAGCATGAGCTGAAGAGATCACTTTCCTACCTCATCGCTTTCCATGTCTTGTTTCTTTACATGTCCTCTACCTTCTTCCCCAGTACTGCATTGAGCAGCAATCTGTTCCCACTGAACTGATTATTTCTCAGTAGGAGATCTTTTCCTATCACTAATCAACAGATAATTCCAGTGGGTTTTGTCTACTTCTAGAATTTGCAAACGTTTTCTCTCATTCCTTAGGAAATTCCCCATAAATGGAAAAAAAACCAAAAAGAAGGTTCACTGCTCTTTTTTACAACTAAGAAGGGTCATCTTCTTTCTACAAAGCAAACTGAAACCAAGGTTGTCCTCAATAATACAGGATAAAGAACATCAGTTTGGTCTCCAAAATACCAGGATGAAGACTGGTCAGCCTACAAACACGAGCTCCCTGCAGCTTCCAATATCCTTATCTGGTTCTAATTTATATAAATCTGGAGGAACTGGTAGCCAAACACAGTTTTTGAAAGTAGATAATGTTGTTGTGAAGAGCCTTAAGACTAAAAAGGAATATGTACCTCATATAGCAGAGTAAATAAGTTATCCACAAAAACTGGCTGTGACAGTATACATTTTTAGTGCATTGCTTAGACATAATACGTAAGGTCTGAAATAAACAGGCATTGAAGTCACCAGGATTTAATTTCTTGGATTACAGAGGCATGGAGTCATAGTCCATGATGTTAGTGAAAATAATTATATAACCAAAATTACAGGTGCAAGATACAACAACCCAACAGACAAAACAAGATTGAAACAACCAGCTAAGGGAAGAGAAATAAAACATGTTGCATAAATTTCTTTTGTAGACTGTATGTACAACTGTAAGGATGATAGAATAATCAGATGTGGCTTGCCATTCATCAGTCTTTTGATAAAAAGAAAGATTTTTCTAACCCCAAATTATCTTTCTATGAGAGGAATCGAAAGGAGTCCGTATCTTGTACAGACTTCGGGGAAATTTATTAAATTAAGTTTTAAAGGCTGAAGAGAAGCAAAGAGAGAGAGAGATGTGCATTGCACCTTTCAGTCAGAAGGTTGGTGGCAAGAAGAAAGCAGGTGAAAAGTCAAGGAAGAAGCTGTATGGAAAAGTGGGACTTTTAGAGAATTTTTCTGCTCTCATAGATTTCCTATTAAAAAAAAAAGAAAAAGGCCACAATCCTTTCCATGAATTCTACTGATAGCAAAAATAGGCTATTTTCTGAAGATAGACTTTTGTTTTGGGATTATATGCTTTTTTCCTTGCTTCTTGATTTTTTTTGGCTTTCTACAAAATCCATGTAAAATAAGGAAGGACATGAGTGATCAGTTTTCCCTGAAGTTTTCAAGACAGGTGCTTGAAAATAATTTCACAGACCTCTGGTGCAGTGTTGAAATACAGATTAAAATGATCTGCCTAGAAGCAGATTGAGTTGGGATTAGGACTGACTCATGCTGTCCTGCCCAGATCGTAGGACTAATCCTTTTTTCTATGAAATGTATGGATGGTTATACACATCACTATTAAATATTTATCTTCTAGGAAGCATGTGTAATCTCAAGTTGCATAGACTTTGCTTCCTTGAAAGAGGCAAGTTGATCAGTATTAAATAAAAAAGGCTGTGGAAGGGGTGCCCTGCAAATTTTATATGACATTTTCAAGAAAACAAAGGTAACTTTATTTTAAGGCCAAAGACATTTCTTCTGGAAAATAAGAATTAATGTTTTACACCAGGTTTCCCTTTGTACTTGTAATGTGCAACATGGTCTCTTAACAAAACACAAAATTGATGTTATTGGAGGATTCCCATTTGAAGACTTGGCTGAGATGGAAGCATCACTGGTAGAGAGAAGAAATGTATCCTCGGGCTTTCTCTGAAACATGAACAATGTGGGTGTGGTGGTACATAAAAGATGGAGTTCAGAATGGGCCTGCAGCCTTAAGCTTCATAGAGTCATAGAATCATTGTATCATTAACTGTGAGGTGAATGGAGTGCGAGTGATTTGAAATTCAATTTCTCCTCAGTCATCCTTGTCAGCTTCTTGTATACTTAACGGCAAGGAGCCTTTATGCCAATATCTTCACTCCCTTGTGGTGGGTACAGCACGAAAGATTTTTGGCAGACAGCTCAGGCAAGAACACAACTGAAGATTTTGAAAAACAGGGCCTGTAGCATGGCCTAACTGTAAGGGAGTCTGTGGACTTTCATTCAATTACCTTTGTTCAGTATATATGAGAGTGCGTGTGTGTGCGTATATATCTACACACGCTAGCTAAGAAACTTAGCTAACTAAAATGACCACTTCCTTCTAGTATTACAAGTTGCAAACTTTCAACCCCAACTTGGTGAAATGAGAAGGTCTTCATCAAATGCCTTCTAAAGAATAGGTCTTCCATTTATAACTGCCTCTCTCATATCAAACCCACTAGGAGAGTAAAAACAGCAATTATTTATAATAACTTTATTGAGTATAATTTCCATCTGTCTTTGAAAGCTCTGCCTGCTGTTTTCAGGCTGTGCATGTTAAACAGAAGTGCTTACACTTGACCTTGCTCTTGATCCACTCTTTGTGCGCAGCAGTGCCTTTCTTCTTCTGAAAGATAGGTACAATTTGTGTCCACATAAATTATACTGTACTTGCTATTAACATTCTTTTATCTGGTAAATTACTTACACTGATTATGTTGAAGACTGTTCTATGAGCTGTTGGTAATGCAGGTCTATGATTTGGATGTAATATGTCATTCTTAATTTAGGACAAGGCTGAAAGGAGATGACAGCTTGCTATAACATATGCAAAAAATCAGGTCCTGGCCACATGCAGTCAGGAAAGGATCTACGGTAGTATTTGTAACAGAAAGTGTGTTCAGCCTTGGCATTTTGGCTAAATTCCAGCTTCAGTAATTATTCTGTCTAAGTCTTCCTACATTTCCAAATGGCTGATTGTAAGATAATAAGAAAGATAATTTCTTTCATGCCTCAGATTCATGGAGCACTTTGGCATAGGTAAGATGGAGAAGTAACTGCATTGGAGAAGTAACAAACAGGAAAAATTAGCTATACCTCCTTCTCTTAACAAATAGTTAAGAGTGAGCTAAGATTCATGTGATTTACCTTGCCCAGTCAGCCATAAGACTAGAAATGCTACACTACTGATTTACCAAAAGATGTGGAGTTTTGCTCTGGAGTAAGTGTGCTGTGCATTCAGGGTAAATGGGACCCGTTAGTAGATTAGAATACTGCAGGGGTGCACCTTCTCAAAGAGGGAAGAGAGGACAGGAGAGTTCTAGCTTTCTTTCATGCAATCCCATCTCTTAACAACAGGTTCCAAGCAACTGGTGATTTGACATTGAATAAATCTCACAGCACATTTATGGTGGTCGTATCACATCTTTTTTTCATGCGAGAACCCAAAGGAAAGTAGAGGTAACAAGTATAAGTAGTAAATAAATGGCAAAAAGCAGAAAGAACCCAAACATATTGGGTAAATTGCTCTGCCTTCTTATCTGTTTCTGCACAGTGCTGAGGTCTTCCTTGAAGGTTCTTAGCATGTTTGCTGATTTAAGAAAATTAAGATGAAGAATGCTGTTCTTGCACAGTTTGGCTGCTCTGAGCACCCATTACTGAAAAAGCCTCCTGCATTTCATTCGCTCAAAGATTACGCTTTCTCCCTGTCACTAAGGAAAATATTAAGACGTTAAAGGTAGATTTCTTCCATGAAGTGCAAACTTCTCACACTTTCATAAGTTAAGATTTTTTTTCCTAAGACTAGATTTTTTCAAAGTAATGCAAAAATACTACAAATAACAAAAAAAAAAAAGTTTTTTATAAACTGCATATTTCGGAACCATTTTTTATTATGATAGTAATAATAAACACATACATATGTTCTTATAAAGCCATATGACAAAAAATTGCTCTACATGACCCAAAAACCCCCTTGCTCTTTTCAATGCAGTTCGGCAAAGAGATGTAGCCTCAAAGTGCCAGTCTCATCCTGTTGCTGCACAGATCTGGCCATCAGTGGATACCCAGTGTCTGGGTCCCAGGAGGCAGAAAACAGCTTTGCAGTGCTGAATTTTGTACTATTATTATTTTTAGAGTTTCAGTGTACTGCAGACATTTGCTTATATTCTTCTTATATTTTCCCTGTGAATGAACTCTTTTAAAACTAAATATCCATTCTCTTTTAAAACTAAATATCCATTTTCTGAGGAAAGATTTTTAAAATATCTTGTTCCAGTTGCAGTCCTGCAATATTGAAGCCACTGGGTATTTTGCTAGAAATTTTTATTCGTATGGTTTATGTTACCATAAGTCATTTTTATGCTGTACAAAAATTCTGTAGGGCACAATGTTACACCCTTCCATCCTCTTCAGATGGATAGCCAAGATACCCCTCCTTGTTCTCCATCGGTTAAGCAGAGCCAATAGGATTCAGTCCATGTAGCTAAAGGACTTCAACTAGCTAAAGTATTTCAACTACTTCCATCATTCACATTTAAGAGTTAAGGCAGCTATTAGCTGGTCTGTGCTCTCTTATCTATCCCCAAAACGTGCCCTACAGACCTGTGGTTTGGCATATTTTGTGGACTTATTTGCTTTGTTTGCAAATCTGCTCCTTAGCAACTCTTTCATAAGAGCTCTGCTGCATTAATGTGTCCTCCAGGAACTGGGCCAGAGAGAACTCTCACCAGTCTTCTATATACATATGTGAAGTTGATTAAACATTACCTCTGAGGGGTAAAGGTGCTTATTTATGAAGAAGGAATCAAAAGACAAGATGTTAATTGACCATATTTTACTTTTGTGCAAGGGGGCAAACCAAAGTATCTTACTTCCTGCATGCAGTATACACAGACCACTACTGCATACAGATTCCCAGTTCTCTCTATGGCCAGTACATAAAGAAAAGGCAAGAAGGAAGAAGCTGGAAGAAAGGTTTGGCTCCTCTTGTCAGCAGAGTTCTGCCTCTGCAAATGGAAATACTACCTTAGTCCCCTCCTCGATCAAGGAAAATGTGACATAAGCTAGGCTTATCAAAAGCATACAGATAAAATTGTTTTGATGAAAAACTGGATTCTCAAATACATATTTTCAAAAGTCAATCCAATAGTCAAAAGGAAAGACATGAAGTAGTTTTCTAAGAGCTTTGAGAAAACTAAAAGAAAAATCAAACTGTGTTCAAACACATGATCAAAGTTTCTGACAAAGACTAAAAAAAATGAGTGAGGCAATTTTAGGTTCACTAAGACGCTTCTGAGATAGCACAGATGTTTCTCTGTCCCACACTGAGTTTTTATTGCAAAGCCACAGTGTAATGTAGCAGATCTTCTAAATGGCATTAAAAAACCCCCCTTCTCCTCAAAATAAAAATATCGACAGCCTAGATAAGAACAAGCTAATTTTCTCTCTTTATCAATTAAGTTTCCAAGAATACATGACATAGGAATAAGTTTATTTTTGTCTGATGATGCTGAAATCCTCATTGTGTTTGTTTGCTGTATTACTTGTGATTGAATAGTTAAGCATACAGTCTTAGCAATAACAAAATCTTGTTTAAAATGTTTGCCCTACATGTATTTTTAAATTATTAAAACAAATAACTTAGACCACAGAATGCATGGCAGGTGATCAATGAATGTGGAGGTTAAATGAAAGTCTCCTGAGCTTGGTGCGACAGACAGCTGAAGTACCTGTGCCATCATATATTTCATGTAATAAAAAGATGAGGCACTTTGGATCATCACATCTGCAGTGAAACATTAATCTCAAAAAATATATTTTGAGCTCAAGAACTACCTTTGCAGCTTATTAACTTCTATAGATACTTTCCCCTCATCATTCCTAAAAAGGATATTAATTGATGTAGGTTGCTCCTTAAAGACACAAATACTTTGTGAAGGATATACAGATACGTATTTTTATGAACAACCTCTTTGAACCATAACATCTGCTGGGGTTTTGAAGTATCCCAATACCATTATCAGCTGTTGTATTCAATCAGACCCCACATTATTTATCTCAGTCAGTGATTATTTATTTTTTGTTCAGAGACTTTGTGCTAAAATGGATTAAGTTTTAATATCAACAGTGTAAATGAGTAGCTGAGAACAATAAAAATTTCCTTTCTGTCATAACTCAAAAATATTTCCACAGGCATCCATTATTTTCAATTGTAAAAGAGTTTGGTATGTAGCTTTTCCAATTCTTCATGAAACTAGATAACATTTACTTATTCCAGATGTTGCCTGCTATTAAAAATCAGAAACAAAGCAACATTACGATATTATTATTTTATTTCTGTAGCATCTTGCACTGGGTATTATTCTTGCCTCTCTTTGTTTCAAATAATGTAATTAGTTCTCTTATATCAAATAATCATGTAAGCCAAAACTGTATAACTACATAGTATTTTTATTATTGCTACTGTCATAATTTAATGTTAGTGCATGACCGAGGATCTGACTCAACACAAAGGCATATGCAAGAGGCAATAAGCTGCATGCAAACAGGAGAAAACCTATTAACGCTGCAAAGGTTTTTGAGGTCTGCCTTCTTTAAATGACACAGTTGTTGAACACATTTTTTGGTGCTACAACACATCTAGTCTTTCTTTTTGCCATATGACCACTCCTCCAGGCAACCAGCATGCCAGATCAGACAGGTTTCAGAGCTGTCGAGCTTCACCCTAGTGGAAAAGTGAGATTGTGCATGATTTGGATACTGCTGAGCACATCCCTCCTGTCACAACTAGCTCAGCTCTCCCAGGTTGTTCAGATCATGGTACCCAATATTGTTATAAGTTTTCCAGAAGTGGTAACCAAGAAATACCATGGATGCATGTGCTTTATCTTCATTCTGGTGAAGAATTTTCAGAACCTCTTCAGGCACTTTTCCAATTTCCTATGTTTTTTCTCCCAATGATTTTTCCTTTGCTTGCAGTTGTTATTTATTATATCCATTGCTCTGAAAAATAATTAGGATTAAAAAAATTCTTTAATAACTGTACATTGTAATTAAAAAATCCTACCCTTTACAAGTATGAAACACTTAAAGTGAACTTCCACAGGTAATGTTGGCTTTTGCTATTATTCTCAACCTAATGTAATCTAAAATAGCAGCAGTTCCTCGATCTTTTCTCTTTCTAATCTGCTCTTCTGCCCAATTGCTCTCCCCATTAAGGATATTTTTCTAATAGCAAGTCTAAATGTTTCCTCTCTTAGTTTCAGGCCATTGCTCCTTATTCTACCAGAAAGTATTTATATTCTGTGATCATTTCTCCCTTGAGTCTCAGTGTTTTCTAGGCTGTATAAATATCAGAAGCAACCACACTGCAGGGTATCACTGCATGTACTGAGGTACACCAGTCCTCTAGATGGTTCATATCATGCAGGGTGTAACACATGCTCCAAGGCAAGCACTATAAGTGTTTCTATGCTTTTCAGGCTCTTGCTTTCACTGAGTCCTCATAAATGCTTGCACTTTGAGGAGCAGGATTCTTTTTCTGCTTGTCAAAAAAACCTCCCAAATAAATGATTAATTCCCTTTCAAAGTTGCACAAAGAAAAAACCAAACAAAACAACCAAAAAAAGTCCCCAAATCTCAGCATTTCTCTATTAGTCTGGTTTGGCATGACAAAAAATAGCATCATCGTTTGACCTCCAAAGCCACACAGGCTTTTAAATGCAGCTCTATACACTTTATGATGACATTTAGTTACACTAAACACAGACTATTTTTTTTCTTAAGACTCCTGGCTCAGCTATGTCATTAGACTCTCCACACCTCTTCTTTCCATGCTAAAGTTCACCTCTGACACACTAGTGTGTGTCAGAGAGTAGAACTACTCTCCCAGGTTATGTGGATGGAATTCTCTTCTCCATCCTGTCCCTAAATTCATTACTAAATCTCAGGCATCCTTTCTGTCCTCAGTCTGAATCCCCTACTCTCTCAGTCAAAGTCTATCCCAAGGCCTTCCAGTTTAATCTTTCAGATCCTTACCCCATTTCATTTTCTCCTTATCATCCTAGTCTAGACCCTTGTTCTTTCTCCCTCCTCTTCTACCCAGGCATTTTTCTCCTTTGTACATGGGAAGCCTTGAAAGGGCAAGAAGGGATGTGCCTGATCACAGTTTTGGTACCACAGGAGCTAGGAAGAACATCTGTAAAAAGCTAGAGCACACTCACTGTAAAGATGCCTTTCCATTAAGGTAGCAGCCAGCCTAACAACTGTGCAAAGAGCACATGAAGACAAACATTTTCTAAAGACTTATGATGGGGGCCAAATCTGGGCAGTTAATGTGCAATAATGACAGAAGACACACCCCTGAAAGAAAATGCTGCAGTACCACGTCAGGCTTCAAATCACTTTTCCTAGCCATGTCCATAAAGATAGCACAGTGAAAGAATTCTATGCACAGTTAATATGGGCAAAGTGATGTGCTTTCCCTAATCTCATTTTTAGAAGCAACAGAAATGTTTTTGCAGTGAGCATGCAAATAAATCTCACCTTCTCCAAATTCTCCGTGGTGCATGTCTTTGATTAAAAGTTTAGTGAAATTGTAGACAACTGATAGTAGAATCTTTATACCACAGGGGCAGGCCATCCTTCACTAGAGGCTAACTTAAAAAATCCTATAATATTCTCATTTTTTTTAGAGCCTAATTTGTCTTCTTATATTACTATCCTGTATTTTATACAATTATAGAATAAATATATTTTTACTTATATAATTCTATTCTATATCATTATATGGATTATTTTAGATAATATTTAGAAAAAATTAACACTAAAGTCCAAAAGACTTATTTGATATGTACATACTTGGAGATGAGTGGAAAATCTGATTTGGGCTGTCCTCCATTTCAGTATTATGATCTTGCATGGAGAATTCCAGCTGTAGGTATGGTATTTTTAAATAGGTAGTGCTGCTATCTAGGTTTCCTATCATACTTATTCACATAGAAAGAAAACAGCAGCAATGATAATATGTAAAGTTAAATATTTTAGTATGCTGTCTTCTGAAACAGATTTTTTAAAAAATTATTTGCCAACTAACTTTCCCCTAGGTCATGTCACTTAATTGTTAATCACTTTATGCTTGAAGTTACATTCACTTGTACTGAATCAGGCAATTGCTCAATGTGCCTGCAAAGCAGTCCATCATATGTATTTTTATCCCATCCTCTCCTACCTCCTCTGTGATCTTTGTATTTCTGAAGATGAGTAGGTTTTCTTTCACGGTTAGAAGTCTGATCTGAGGGGCACTGGACGTGTTTGGACAACCACAAGCATTAATTTTGTGTTTAATCTGTAACGGAACATACTTCACCTGGAGATAATTTTTTTTCCAATTCACTTCCTTTCCCTCGAAGTCACTGGGTGCTACATGAGTGGATTAAAAGCTTTGTCTTTCACCTTGGGGAGCTGACTGGAGCACTGATCTCATACTCAGCTGAGTGACATCCCAGTTACTTAGAAACTAGCCTAATCCTTAATTTTCCGGCCTAGCACAAAGCATAGATTAGATACAAGCACCTGTGTGCATCTACCATGCACCAATTTATCACGTAGGAGAAAAAGAGGAAAAGGGAGGTTATAAAATCCACTGTAGCAGATCACTTATGCACTCTCATCACCTAACGTTCTGCAGCATGCAATGGGCAGATGAGCTGTATAAACCTCAACATATATATATATATATATATGACTGCACCCTGATCAGTATGTAAAGTATGTATGTATGTATGTATGTATGTGCCCTGTTCTTTCCAGCTCTTGCACTTCCTTCAGCATCATGCAGAAAAGATATTTAGTTCCCATTTTTCTTTTTCCGGAAGCAAATCCCTCCTTCTTCAGCTTCAATTTCCAGGAGACTGCTCAGGCACCAGACTGCTGAACCACCAACCTGAACACAGAGAGAAAAGTCCTTGTTCATAGCAGAGCCTGATTTCATTTATAGAAGTGCTGCTCTCCCTGACTTATTTGGGGAAGCTCTACTTCCTTCATGATTTTATTATCTTTGGCAAGAAATACCCTTTCACAGCAGATGTTTATGGATTTGTGCTAATGACCCCCTTGTCAGCTTTCTGCAGCCTTGGAAATTGTCAGCAAGGAACAATTGAAGTCCTGGCCAAAAATCAGACGATTGGATAGCAAACATTTAGATGTAGAATAAGATTGTTACAGGCAAAAAAATAAAAAATAATATCCAGAATCAGGAGTTTGAAGATACCCAGCAGCAACCACCTGCCCAGCCTGACCATCAGCAGCATAGACCGGGAAGAACCTGTGCTGGAGAAGCTGACAGAAAGCAGAGTCCTGGGAATTGAGACACTAATCAACACCGTTAAACAGGCATCCACCTGTGCCTTCTAAGACTTGTATACTTTTCAGAATAGGTCCAACAAATTGGTGAAGATAGAGGATCACAAGACTAGTCCTTTGCAAGCTGTTCCAATGAGCAGGTGGAAATTTGAATTCAGTAGACATTTGAACTCAATCAGCCTTAACTAACACCTTGGCTAGAAACTAAATCTTGAGGTTTGTGGAAGACATGGAAGATTTGGCTAACGAACAGGGAGTAGTCAACAGGATTGAGCCTAGCCATTGGAGAATATTGCCTCTTTAAAAAAAGCTAATATATTTTTTTTAATGAATCCATGTTTCAGTTTAGTTCTCTATCTCCTTCTGAATGTATATATTATAAAATATGCAAATAATTAGGGATAATGGTACAGTCTTTGGGTGAGGGAATATTGTTTTGTCCCTAAGGTTATAATTAACTAAGGGCCTAGCCAAATGAAGAATACATAGGAGTATCATAAACTGTTAACCTGTCTTTGTCTTCCCTAATTAAAAATTAATATTTTGACCCCTTGCTAAAATCAAGGTTCAAGTGTTGCAGCATTGTTATTATGTAATGATCTAAGCTGTTGCCATCCAATAGTTCATTAAAATAAATTTAAAACCAGCATGAATTTCACCACTTTCTCCTCCCTAAGCAAAAGAAGAAGGGGCTCTGAATTGTTCACTGCAAAAGCAATTGTGGCAGTTTGGGTTGTTGTCACCCCTACACTTTCCTCAGCTACCTCTTGCCGTCAGTCCTTTACAGACATTATAAATGTCCCCATACAACACACTGCAAAATACCCCTAAAAATGTGCATATTGTTTTTATATATATAATACCAGATAAGAAAAAAGCTGTTCCAACTGTCACCTTGCGCACTTTTCTAAAAACAGACGTCTTTTTTTAAGATGTCCAAGGCCTCTACAAGGGCCCAGCAAACATGATACAGGGCTAGAAGAGGTCTACACATTTCTGAAGTGGTGGCCTAAGAGAGATACGTGAAGGCATCTCAGATGACACTATATTCATATATATTTGAAACAGAATCAAGCCTCTCATGTCCTAGTAAATGCCACTTCTGGTCATCTTGGCCACAAGGATGAATTAACGCAAACATGTTCACTACCTCTTGGGTTGGCAACAGCCAGCTCAGACTTTTCATTTGCTTCTTTTAGGTGTGATCATTAAAAAAAAAAAAAAAGTACTTTAGCATGTTACTTAACATTTCTTGAAGCTAGTTTCTTCTTAGTTTAGACATACTTCTGCGTGTAAGGGAATGGACACACTACTGTGTAAGGCTCTTATTCAAGAGAGGACCAGAGAAACTAGACAAAGTAGCCTCCTAATTATGCATATCTTAGCTTTATCATTCAGCTTTGCCCCTTATAAACTACAGGTGTAGTTTAACTACACTTACATCCTAATTATTGATGGAATTTCTTTTAACTCTTTGGTTTGCAAAGCTGACATCTTGGTTTTCTTCACAGAGGTATTTCAAGATGAGTAGCTGTTGAGGAAAAAGGCACTGTAAATAAGCCTATTTTGAAAAATATGAAACAGACCGTCCCTAACATAATTCAGAAAAAATATACAAACCTCACCTTTAGTAAGCTTTTGCAAGATTTCCCCCAATCTAGCATTCTCAATGTAAGAAACCAAAAGGAACTAATATTTTTCTTTAGTAATGAAGTAGTCTTTATCTTCATTTCCCTGAGATAAAGGCATCTTTGCAAGCCTTTAGGAGCATCACAGAAATTTTCTTTTTTTTTTTTTTAAATGTTTAGTGACCTGTGACAGCTGGACATGGAATTCTCTGTTTTTCCCTAAGTAAATTCCTATTGCAGAAGAAACATTTTGACAGCAAAAATCCCCACACTAGATAAAAATTATTATCTATCAACATATAAGCTTGCAAAAATAAAACTGTCAAAGTATTAATCAACTCATATAACAGTCAGTCACTGAATATGGTTTTCTTTAATTCCTAATGGATTTTTAAGACTAAATCTGTTCCAGCCTATAAGTAGTTGTTCTTAAAGCAATCTGCATAAATTACTTGTAAGGTAGCTAGAGAAAGAATAGGACTTTTTTGCAATGCCACATTATTTCCAACAAACAACCTCAGTTTGTACCAGAAAACAAAAACTGCAATAATACACAAAAGTAGTCTTTTAACTGCATAGGTTAGATTACTTTAACAAAATGTCAAGTTCATGCCCATTCCACTTATCGCTTTGAATAGGTTTGTATTGTCATGGAAAAGCATTAGCGAAATGAATAGTTCTTGAGAAATGTAGAGACCAGACACCAGAAAACAATAAAAAAAATAAAATTTAAAAGAGGATGATAGGTGTTCTGTTCAAATTCTAAAGAGAGTTCCCATGAGGACTGCAGGAGCTACTGAAATATTATCCACATTTTACAGGAGGTTCAGCCGCATATGTGATCAGCAAGGACATGCATGTGCCTAGAGCTCTTCACACATGCTGGTCTTTTACTAATTCAGGGTAGGATTGTAAAGGCCCATATTGTAGATGTCTTCTGCTCATCTAGTTGAGCATAGAGTCAAGACCACACAGGTGCTAAATGTCAGACATTGCACCCAATCGGTACCTGTTTTCATGACTGAAGGAGTCAAGAGACTGAGCTGAGATACAGCTGTTTATGCTCTGTATTACTAGATTTAAGCAAAATGAGTCCTATGCTGTTGTGCATCTTCCATGTGTTACTTTCTGGTGAAGGAGGCAAGTAATAGCAACAACCCTCTTCATTGTCCTGCTCCTCACTGCTGGGCTCTTCTCCATCACTTTTCTTTGGTTTGTGTGAAGGAGTCATTGCCCTCAGCAACATTACCAGCAGACCCAGGGGAAAAGACCTTGAAAGCTGAATAACCGAAATGGATCTTGATTCCATGCAGAGTTACCTAAATAAAGCTGTAATTCTTAGTTATGCTAAACACTAATGGGTCTGTGTGCCTCCAGAAGAATGCTGAAATATTCAGCTGTGGAAATGTTGTACGACATCCTTCTGGTCTGTGGAATGAGGAAGAAATAGTTTTGTGACCTGCTTATAACATTTAATGCTCTAATTACATCATCTTTCTTCCAAGAAATAGACAGCCACATCTCATACTGCCAGTTTTACCTAAAGAAAGATATCAGAACCATCATTTTAATGTTTGCATCTCATTAAAAAAATCTGTTTTCTTTTTTTTTCCAAGTTACGCTGAAGATCGTTAGACTGTAGCATCTTGCCAGCCTCTGAACCTTCCTCAGCAGTTCTTATTTTCCCCATTGACTTCAGTGGGAGTTTTGGACTTTTCTAAATTAACTGTAAACATTCAGATAAAAGAGCTAGACAGCATTGTGTGTGGCTCAAATGAAGCCATCTGCTCAATGTGCAGCTGTATGTTAAAAATGAAAATAAAACCACCATCAACAAAACCAGAGTGTTTTAGGAAGTATTAAGAGATGGAATAGAAGACACTTTATAGAAGACATTTATCATATGGTCCTATAAATCAATAGTTACCCTTCAGTTTTGATCCTGCTTACTGTCTGTCAGCACTTCTCACAAAACAAGGCAGAAATACAATAAACTGAAAGGACTTACAGGCAAGTGATCAGAGGCCAGGAAATAATTCCACATGGGGAGAGATTAGGTCTGTTTATGAGGCAGACGAATAAGAGGTGACATGATATAATTATCTTAATATCATTATAATCCTAGCATCCTAGTGTAAATTCTAGCAGTCAGTTACTCCTTATCATTAAGTTGCACTACAAAATTGAGGAGACACCCTATGAAATAAAAATAACACAGTTAAGATTACTGGCAATGTTTCTATGTTGTATAGATATTCTTTGGATCTCCAGGTCAAAAAGTACTGTTGCAGAAAATGCTTTGTAAAATCAAAGGGGATTTAGAAATACATATACATTAAGGCTTCCTACTAATCTGTTACAATGAAAGTTGGTAAGGGACCAACGAACCCTCACTTTCTGAGGACCCAAATCCCTTGTGCCTGCTCACCAGTGGGGTGCCATATCCAAAGAACTTAACTCCTTGAGATTTTAATTCCTCATTTTAAAAAGAGATCTGGCCTAAAAGAGCAATTGGTGCAATATGATTATAATAATAACCAGTGCATGTGGGCTCTGAGGACAATTGTCTGGCAGCTTTTAAACTGGGTAAGTTCCTCTTTACTCTGCAGTGAATATACATCAGTGAGGTTGGGCATTCTGCCAGATCTAAGCATACTTTGAAAATTGCTAAGCATCTAGTGGAAAGTTCCTTGCCCATCGCAGCGGGATTGGAGGTAGGTGATCTTCAATGTCCCTTCCAACCCAAACCGTTCTATCATCCTATCATTCTATGAACTTGATCAGACATCCCTAAACTTAACTCTAAACAACTTGGAATAAGCTTTCCTGCAGTCAGAAAAAATTCTACCCATGTTATCAAAGTAAGATGCATTCCATCTGATGGGAGTAATTTCTAAAGCAATGTTTGCACTTCCCATCATTCAGCTTCTATCCATCAGAGCAGCTGTACCACAGAAACCATTTTAGCTTCAGTTAAGCCAACCGAAGAAGATGATGACCACTATCAAGTGGCCTCGTCCTTGTGCTAATTTATTCGGTGGGTACTCAGGATATTTCCATATTGCTAATGTACAGGTCATATTCATGTGAAAAAAGCCTATAGTTAACTGGACTACATATATATTTCCATGTGCACATAAGCATGTCCCATGAATAAAGGCTGCAAACAGGAATTATGGTTGGTATATATGCTTTAGCAGGTCTTGCTTAATTTGCCTTCTGATGTTTGTCTCAGGTAACTAAAATTCAGCCATGACATTATGATACGAGAAGTGACTCCCAGGACATTTTTCCTTCTTTTTCCCCTTGACTGATGTTTTTAGTATGCATTTTTCTTCTGAATCTTGCTGTAGCAATTAAATAAAGGTATCACATAGAGAAATATACCCACTATGTTATAGGATGTTTTATTTCCAAATTTTGCTGCTGCATCATAAAGTGTTCTAAGAGGATTTTTTTATTTATTAATTTCTGCATTGCTGAAAATACAGTAATCTCACTTTCACCAATCCTGTGCAAACATACTTGCTTCATCAGGAGTTAAAATCTGTCCATATGCCTCTTGCCTTGTACCCAAAGTCTAGCTGAGTAGAGAAATGCACAGGAAAAAAACCCAATATATTGAAATATCTGTTTCAGAGCCATGAACATCTGTCTCCTCTTCAAAAGTAACATAGTGTAATCTGGATATATATTCCCAGAGTGGGACTTTGGTAATTCAGATTAGAAGCAATTCTTGATGTTTTAAGGAGCCTTTTTATTACAAAAACAATTACACAACCCACCAGCACAGTACACAGAAAGGGAAAAGTAGAAGTTTATTTAGCAAGAAAGCTCCTGACAGATGCCAGCACAACTGAGGCAGCTAAATTGGCTTTTATCAATAACTCTTTCATCCAGCTTGTAAAAAAGCCTTCTGGGTCTGAGCCCTCAGCTATGCCCTAAGCATATTCAGGCATACCAACCACCCCAACATTTCATGTGTGGCTTAAGCATACTAGTTCATCCACTTTTTTCCCAAAGCTTTTTTATCTTTCATAACTGCTCTTCGTTATTGCTTTATCTCCTGTGTAGCGAGTATTGAGATCAGAAAATATTTTTAATTCCAATCCTGTATTCTGTGAAGTTCAGTCACTTTTGAGCAATGTATTTTTGTATTTTGAGCAATGACATCTTTGCTTTCCTTGGGCTGAGTTGTTCGGCACGAGCATACATGTATCTCTTTAATACACGAACTGAAAGTTTAATGTTTCTGCATGTGGACAGGATTTCCTTGAGTTTCCTGACTTGCAGTAAAGTCTCTAACTTCCCTCACACTTCCTTTCGTCCCTTTCTCCATACCCAAGAGTGACAAAATCCCTACCTTGATTTTCAGTCAAGTTTAATTAAAATTGGTGCATTACCTTTGGATGGTTTATTTTGAAGTCATTGTCTGGTAAGCTTCATAGCCTGGAACAATGCTTTGCTCTGAACTCTTATTTTTTAAACTCCACTGATCCTATTTCTAAGTAAATTTAAGCCATAATATTTAATTAAGGAATAATGTAAATATAGGTCAGGCTGCATTTTTACAAAACTGTAATGTGTAAAAAGCATTCATCCTATAGACAGTACCTTTAAAAGAAGTCAAATTTGCATGAGCAATTCAAAATAAGAAGTTTAAGATATCCATTTATTCCCATAGTAATGTACACTCTCAGCACTGGTGTAGTCTTCGTGAGCAGCCTTTTGATTTAACATCATTACTCATCAAATTAATATTAAAAAATACATGAAATACAGCTGTTTGACTTGGGTTTGCTTAAATTGTCTTTTTTAATTTGCCTAAATTTAATAATTATAAATATTTGGAAGTCAGGAAAGTAATAATTTGTTACATAGAAGGCCAAAGATTATTCAGTTACAATTGCAAATAGCCTATTAGTCTTAAGTGCAGTTGTGGAGTTGCAGCTGAGAAAAGTTTTGAACTGTACATAATTTTCTACAAAATAATTTTCCTGCTATTAAGAAGCATAAAACATCAAATTGTTTACTGAACCTTTTAAAAAAAATTGTACTGAATCAAAGTTCCTTTGAATCTCTATTCATCCATAAACTTGCCTCTTATTTTGTACTGAAACTGGCCAGCTGTGCTTTCAGTCATACCAGATCAGGTGTGGCTGCTGTCCTAGACAACCAGACATCTCAGTTAGTATGGCTTGTTTTCTCACCACAGGTAAAAACATTGAATATTATGATTCTACTATTTTATATGTTTAATTTTAAATTTAAGCGGGATAAATTCACTTCCGTTCTTAAGAATTTGCAACAACGATCTTCTATCATCTCGTTTTTCTTCTGCTTGACACGTTTTTTCAGGATGCTGGAAGGAGCAGGGGAAAAAATAGTCCACCAATAACCCACCAAGGTAGCCCTCCCCAAGATTAATGGTCTCACTGAAATCTGTGAATACAATAAATAGTATTTTTCCAATCTCAGTGATGCGAACAAAGCTTATGCTTCCAGCAGGCCGCAAAGCTGCGTCAGACAGAGAACACAGGACACACAAGACACACAGAGAAGCAACTCATTGGAGCTTTTTGTCCTTCTTCTCTGTCATACGGGATCAAGGGATGGAGTGGGCTGACCTGCTTCTCCCTGCAGTTAATGGATGGGCTCCTGTGGTCTTTGCCAGCTGAGGTAACTGGCTGGCTGGCTCTACGGTAAAAGTGGGAGGAAGTGAAGGAAGACAGTTTGGCTGCCATCAGTAACATGGAAGTGGACACAGCAAAAAAAAAAAAAAGAGTGAGACAGGGCTGCATGGGTCAGAGAAGGTATTGAAACAGTCTAGAGTAGGTAAAGGGGAGCAAATAACAGTCATAAAAATTAAAAGAGCCTGATTAGGAGAGAAGGAAAATAGTAGTTGAAGTAAATTTGTATTTATATTTTCAGTAACGTTCAGATGTAATGTGGCTCAAACAAAAGCAGAAAAGTCTGACCATGGGTAAATACAGAAAGTAGATCTGGTCTAAAAATGAAGTAAATAATTACAGTTCAAAATCAAGCACATAGAAAATGCAATACCAGAATAAGCACAATGCTTTTGGCTGTTTTCTCTGAGCAGCACTGCTGTTTTATTGAGAGTCAGGATAACTTCAAAAATGGAAGCTCCTTCCTCCACATCACAATTATAAGATGCTCACAAAGGCTGAGTGGAGTTAACTATGCAAAGCCTTGCAAGTTGAAGGCAATGTTTTGATCTATGGGGACTGAATTTGGAAAGAGCAACTTGATTTCAAGTCAGCTTAAATTTTAAAATACCCTAAAAGATTAGATCCATTCCCCTGAAATGAAAAATAATAACAAAAAAAATTATTAAAACAGTAATTTTTCAGGATCTCTGAAAGCTTATCATATGAAAGTGTGTAAATAAAAATTGCATGTATTGTTTCAGTTAGGAAAAACTAAATATTTGGAGTGACATTTCAGTTCTTTTTAGCTCTTCTTTCCTTATGCAAAATGGTCAGCTATCTGAAAGGCAAAAAGAATTGCCACTGAAGGAAAATACCGCAGCTGATACCTGAGACCTCTGCAATGGCAAGTCAAATAATAGCCAAATTCAAAAAATAAAATTCCTAAAACTATAGATGAAGAGTATTAGACAAATAAAATCTGTATTGATCAGTACACTGTCAGAACAATTGGTAAAGAAGTCATACTAAATAAAAAGAGGCTGTGGTTAAAGATAGAGAGATGAAAAGTCTTTTTTTTAGAAAATGTAAGACTGTGATCCTTTTGGAGAATACAAATCTCAGTGTTCCAGAGCTACTGAAAGTCCTGAGTGACATAGGCACCTATGACCAAATATTAAATCTTTCCATATTATTGATGTCACCACCACCTCAACCCTTCCCCCTCCTCTCCCCCCGAAACAAATTAAAAAAACCCCATCTCTGGCTGGTTTTGCACTTGCACTGAAAATGGCTATTTTATAGTAGCATAGTAAACTTGTTTAAGACAGAGGAAACAGCCATACAGGCATAAGGCATCTTATAAGGTCCTATGAATAGGTATCTATATTACATACAAATCTATCCATGTGTATTTTTCTAAATACTAAAAGTTGACTGATGACTCTTAGTACAGTATCTGTATCACTGTCTCTAACAGGTTAGGCCCACTCCCATTTTAGGACTGCTGTGAAGGCTAACAGTGGGACTCAGTTGTTAGTCATTAGAGCTATGCCTCTAACCTCCACACATCCATCTCGCTTTGCAGGCCTCCCCACCTATCTTATCCCAGCAGCCACACACAAGAGAGAGGGAAAGGTCCCTTGACAGCTAAATTGTCCCTCTTGCACATGCATGGGATTAGCCTCTCTGCCAATTTAGCTATTATCTGTCTAATCCTCCTTTTTGAATAATCTCCTTCATGCCATGTATCTAAGTCCTATCTGAGCCACCTAATCAGGCTAAAGCCATAACTAGTTCACTGAGAAGATCAAGTTGGAAGCTCTGCAACTGGGAATGAATCTTGGTCTAAAGAATAACCAGCTTCTCCTCGTCTAGTGTGAATAGAGCCAAGAAAGTGAGATGTTCTTATATAAAGGCAGATTTCAATATTGTGTCAGAGCTTTGGGGGGGATGTGAGTGGCCGACAAGAATTAGGGAGAACTGTGGAAGGTAAACATGGAATAGGCAGGAATCAGAGACATCTATGGGGAAGTTGAGGAGTGGAAGCCAGAAAAGCGGGAGAAAGGCAAGAGATGGGCTTAGACAATTAACATTTACATTAGCATTAGAGCTGTGGTATAAAATCCACAATAAGATCAGTGACTAGATGGAAAAATCCACCTTTTACCTACCTTTTGTGTGCTTTAGCTTTATAGTGTTAGAGTGCATTCAGTGCTGAAAGCAGGCAGTATTTATGGGTGGTCACCTCCCTTGAGGTCCTGATGGGTGCTGCTCTTAGCATTTTTGATCAAAACAGACACACCTGAATGTATGTTTAGAGGCCTTTCACTAGCCTCTAAAACAAATATGAAACCATATGCTTTACTTCAGTTCAAGTGCTGGAAAAGTCCAGTGAGTTTGTGAGACACCTCTATTCCAGCAACCTGCCTTCCCGTGAGAACTTTGCAGTACAATAGTTTGCCCCCTCCCCAATCAAGAGAGTAAATCAGTAAAATTTCCTCATATCATTGGACATCTGTGGGACCCCTTGCGCTTCCAAGCACAGAAGTTATTTCTGAGAACAGAGCACAGCCCTTTGCACTCCTTTGACCACATTATGACAACTAAGGTCCAGCAGTGTACATGAACCAGCTAGATTTTTGTTACATACAATAAAGACTGCCATACTTTTTATTGGACTAGGATATCAGATTCCTAAGAGAAGTTATAATAGAATTGAGTTACAATGTCAGTGTGATAAAAAGTATCACATCATTGCTCTGTCCTTTTTACCTTATTCATTCACAGATTGAAGTTTCCTGGATTTCTGTCAAAAGAATTAGTCTTTTAAGAATAGAAAAGACCAATGTCATCTTTATACAGTTTGGGAATTCATCTTGAATAGCCCAGAGATTAACAATATCAGCGATAATTGAGTCAAAGGCGTCTATGGAGTACACTAACAACAAAATAGACCATGGAACAAAAGACTGGTAATTCAACAGTGCACAACTGCTGAATAATCATTTTAACCTTACCAAGGGTCAGGATGGCAAATAAAATAAATAAAAAACGAATGAGTTTAAAGAAGGGAGAAGGGAAAAAACAACAATGTACTCAGAGGGAATTAGGCAGTTTTGAAGAAAAATGTGTGCAGAACAGAAACTGTACAGCTGTTAACAGGAAGGAAAAATCAATTTTACACCATATAAAGGGATACATTTACATCATTATGATTATGTTGGGAAAGGATTAGAATTTCACTTTCCTCAAAGCATTCTTGCAATGTGTCATATGACTCTTCCTTATCTGACGATCATGATGATGCATAAAGAATAGCACCTCTCAAGCATCCCTTTATTCAGTAACAGATCACCTTGTGTCCCTGAGCTCCCTGACTGCCAGATCTCATGTCTTTGTTTTCCATAGGTAAATTTAATTAAACCAGCAGAAGTGGAGTTATAATGGTTCACAAACACTGGTAGTAACTAAAGGGGAGAAAAAGGTGGGGGAGGAGGACAGAAAATGCGCACGTATTCAGGAGCTCAATAGCATTAGATAGGCAGATTGATCCTAAAATTGGCACAGCCAAGCAATACAGAAGAAAGCACAAGTCTGACAGCTGAATTCAGATGTTGGTGGCATAGGAAAACACAAGTCATCATTGTAAAAAAACCAGGTATTTCAGAAATGGGGCAGTTAAACAATTATTTGCTCTTTCTTTAAATACAGTTTTAAAATGGATCACTCTGATTTGAGTACAAAATATGTTTGCACATATGCAAGAACAGGGTTGACCAATGCCCATAAGTAAATTCATTCCATATGTCCAGACTAGAATATTTTAATTTCATCCAGTTTCAGCCCTTTTTTATTTCCCAACTACTCCATCCAGAAGGGAGTAACAGCAATGTGAATGATGCAAAGTAATCCAGACCCAGGGAGACTCAGAGGTGGTAAGTGTGAGCCCCTCCCCACATCCTGCTCCCCCCTTCTCAGGTGCTTAAGTGACCACTATTTTAAATTGTATTTGGCGCCATATAAAAGCAACTGCATCTACAGGCTCAGTTACATTTCATTCTGCATGGGAAGAAGGTCTGCATGAGAGGAAAGCCTTGCTCTCCACCAACAGCATTTCCTGAGTAGTTTAAAATACTATCAGAAAGTCAGAAATCAGCCTGGAGGCAGTTAACTGCAATGAGCTGTGTATTGGAAAAAATGCCTCCACCTCCTGCCCAAGCATGTCAGCTAATGGGGAATGATATTCTTTACCATTTGTTTTGCTACCTCAGATCGTCTTTACTACCATTTCCCCCAGGACAGATGTAAGCCTTCCTCATTTCCTTCTTACCCTACTGTGCAGACACTGGGAGCTGCAGAAGCTCAAAACAGCGAGAAACAGGTTCTGGCTGTGTTTGTACCCTGGCTGAATGAATGAGGAGAGAGCATTTCCTAGAGCTGGTGATGGCCTAAGAAAGCTGCTGTGTTGTGCTCATGCAGAAGGTAACAAGACTCTGTTTCCACTACAGCTTTGTGGCAAACCTGCCTCCTCCTCAGCATCTTCCCCACCCCAACTCAGGAAAGCTAAGTTTTATTTGAATAAAAGCTTTTATTTAAACAAGCTTTTAAATAGAAAAATATCCTTAAGGAAGCTAGAGAGAACAAAATCAACTATGTTACACTCAATTCTCTGCCTACAGCAGCCTTGTAGGTGTATTCTTCATTCAAGCCAGTCGCTAACTGAGAGGCAGAAAGGTCTGCCAAATTTCCCCACAACCCTATGACATTTTTTCCATCACCCTGGAGGCGTGGCTGTCTGCTTCACAATCTTCCTTTCAGCCTTTTGGTCTCTCAAAGATACCAGCTGAACAGATATGACTCTGTTGGACTCCACTGGTCTGTCTATCCACAGTCTCTCCCTAAATCTGTTCAGTAGCATTTCAAGAATTTTCCTCAGCTTCTTCAAAGACAATAAAGTCAAATTACAACAAATCCATCAAATACACACTCTTCCACTGTTACAGCAACAATTGAGCCTCTAGAAGGGCTGAAAGGCCAACTTTATGAGATCAAAACACAGGTAATGTGTCCTGAAGTGCTGGTGATAGTCCTAGATAAGAGTTTTGTTCACGTGAGATGCACTTTATGTATCTAGAATGAGCCCATGTAATTTGTTATGGTACCACTGTAACTTGCAATAGGCCAACATTTATAGCAGTCAGTGGAGCAATTATAGCTTTAAAGTTTGACACTGAGGCAAAAGCAGGGCTGATAATTAAAAATGAGTGATTTTCAGAGTGTGAAATACTGAAGAAAAGTAATAAATTGTAAGTAAGGTTTGTCTTAAGGCACATAAGAAAAATCAAGCAGTTAATTAAAAGCCTGCAGTCTGCACACAATGTATATGCACTACGTATTACTTCTGTCTTGTATTCTTTGAAGGCATTATATAAAAGAGATTTTTTACTAAATGTGGAATAGCCCAGATAGCTCTCTATCACTTTATATCTCCCTCCCTCCCTTCCTTCCTTCTCCTGTGAATCTTTCTTGTCTTCTGCTTACTTAGTTCTGTGCTGTGGTAAGGCTGCCTACTTTGCTTTATGTCACTTATCGCCTCCAGCTTTTCCTGCAACTTAAAACAATCTTTTCTGATCATTTTGGTAGCAATGCTTTAATAAGTGACTAAAATCTCTGAATCCTTCTGAAAGAAAAAGATACCCTCCCAGTTCCTACATATTAACCACAAAATAACTCATGAAGGACTCTATAAGGTGGATACATCACTCCAAGAGAAATACAAACTTCAGAGTTGGGCACAAGCTGGTGGGAGTTTGGTCTCAGAACAGAGGATCAGCTGTCAAGGCTGTGCCCTACTTATACATGTACACAGAAAAAAAATGTAGACAAGCTTACCCTGTTCAGCCAAAGGTAAGAATATAAAGGAGTACATTAACTGATGTATAAACAAATAAAACCAGCAATGTGATGGGTGTTGGTGATTTCTCTGAATGTTTTCACTTATGCTACAACGAGTTATGCAGTAATACATCCTGTGAACAGAACAGTACAATTTGCCAGAGTACAAAACAGCATGGAAAGAAGCCAGTTATAAGAATAATGATAGCAGAAGTCAAATACAAGCTGAGAAAAGCTTGCCTCATGTTAATGAACTGGCATATAGATGAGTTAAAAACAAACCACAAAAAAATCCATATCAAAATCCCCGGCAGAGCTTCAGCTCTACTGTAATGCTCTAATCATGAAAACTGTAGCACATCAATTTTAAGTGCTCAGGAGAACAGCCAAATCTCTGTCTTGCAATGGAGAAACAAGGGCTTTTTTCTGTTTTCCAATATCCTGTTAAGATCTTGCTTTTGCTGGGTGTTTTTTTCAGCAATCAGGTATGGCATGGCTCAATGATCCCAATCCAGTGGGCAAGTTCTAACCTTTGTAGACCATAAATGGCATCTCAACCCATATTCCAAAGCTGTGGCATGATTCCATCAGCTGAAATCTGCTTTCTGAAAACTTTTACCCAAAGTTTTCCTTCAACTCTGTGACTTAAGACAACTAAAATAAGGTAATTCATTTGAAGCATTTGAGTGAAACTTTACATTTTAAGTCTCCATAAAAATCAATGCTAAGAAATCTGTATCAATATCTCAAGCCTCTGAAGACTTAACCCCAGGAGCTGTCAAGAGGCTTGACTGGCAGGCACCTCCTCAGAAACTGCAGAACAATACTTAATGCTCTGGCAGGCAAAATCCCATTGCTATCACAAAACCAGAAGCTTGAAAAGCAGATGACTGAGAGGTATTGGCATAACAATCTTTCAATTCCATATTATTTTAGTGTAGTGTTGCTAAGTTCTGGGATTTGTTTTTATTTGAATAGTCATTGTAACAACTAGAAGTAGACTTTAAATCTTGAAGGATTTTTCTCTAAAAAATGAGCAACGTCTCTGTATTTTACAGGACAGTTTCCTCAAAAGGAAATTGCACTTGAAGTGGAAACAGAGAAGAGTAGTCTCACTGGACTACAGGCAGAGCCAAACGATTTCTAGGCATTTTTTGCAGTGCATTATTCTCTCAAAAGAATATACATGGAGGAGAACATGGTAGAAGAACATGGTAGAATGCTTAGCCCATTTAAAATGCAGCTAACTGACTTTCTTAGAATAAATATTTAAATGTTTTAACAATGGTAATGAGAAATATAGACCAAATGTTGAATTGGTTGTAATTCCCAAGTCAAATCTGCCAAATTGTATGCATTTCAGGTTTTGAGAGTGTTTTCTCTAAGTTACAGTTCTGAATCCAACACCCTGTATTCAGGGTAGTGAATTGGTAAATTAAACTGTCTATTGACAATTTTTTAGGCAAAAATGGAAGATAAATTGATTTTCTTGGATGCTGGTATTCTGTAAGACTGAACATCCCCAGAGATTTCAAATGGAGCCTGTTGTCTTACTAATTTGCACACCATGCTATTTTTTTTTTCCTTGATTGAAACCTTAGTGAGGAACTGCTCAAACCTTGGGAGTTGCTAGGCATAACTGAAGGCCAGCATGTGCCAAATATGCCACAGCACGGAGTCTTTAGTTGTCGTCCAGCATACTGTGTGTAAGCAATTGGCAAGCCTCTTCTCTCCCTACCTCCCAGGACTTTTGATATTGAATTGCTACATAGTGTATCTTAGCCTAATTGAACTCATTACTTAAGGGACTACTCTGTCTACACAACTATTCAGGAAATATTATTCCTGAATAACCATGCGTATATTCTTATGCTGGAACAAGAGTGGGCTAGCTAATAAACCCAGATAAAATAATGAATAAACATGTGCTAAAAGATGTTCTGGCAGCTTCACAGAATCTTAGAAACCCTCTCAGAAAACCTACAAGGAACAATTCTCTTTTCACACATGAAAGTTGGTGGAAGAAGCCCAGATTTCCAGAAGCATGAGGCATGAACTACAAAAACACGTAAGATGGGTCAAATTCCTAATGGAAAGAGAGAAAGATGCTGAAAGGACTGGTCTCATAGAGTCAATTCTGGTTACTTTAGACATACAGCTACGTAAAGGCAGGATAGAAGATGGCTCCATCTAAAAGTGTATTTTACTCCTCTCCAAAGAAATGTTTGCCCTCATAGGCTTTGACAGTCTCCTTGAACGGACCATGGTCAGGGCAGGAGGCCAGGAATTGCCCCATCAGCCAATAACATCTTCATGGGCAGTTTTGACATGGGCTGAGGGACACACTCCCATTCAATATCCAGGCAGGATTTTGGGACCAAAGGCCAATCCTAATATTCCCTTTGGATTCAACTGTCCTTTTCCAAGAGAATGAAAGCATTTGAAATTGTATGGAAGCAGCTTCTGCTGGGCCAGGTGGCCTCCAGATTGGGAATGAGTCTGTTACATACAGAAATATAGATATATCTTGCTTATCTTCTACTTGTTCCAGTATGTACTGTGACTTGTAACAGAAAAATTTATGGTTAACAAAAAAGAGAAGTGCCTTGCTCTGATGAAAAAGAGATGATACAGTCACTATAGCTATTTGATTTTGCTCATACCAGTGTAAATTAGGAGTGATCTGCAGAAATTAGAATATCTCTGCTCAGTAAAAGAGATTAATCCTTTCACAGACACAATTATCAGGATGTGCTAAGGGTCATTTGCATTCCTGTTTTGGAGACCTATGGTAAGCTTTAGAAATAATAAAATATTCCGATTTTTTTTAAGACCATGGAATAGGGGTAAACTGGAAATGTGCTTGGGATATTCACACACACTAAAATTGACTAGATGATATTTCTGGTTTCAGGAGCTCCTCCACCTTAACAACTGAACTTGAATAAGCATTTCCTGAGCTGATGAGAAAGTCTAACAAGAAGCTGAACCCAGGGACACGCTGCTCAGCTTCCCCCAGATTCTCTTGACTTCAGATAAATGAATCCTTGAAAAAAAATAAGGCTCATTAGGGAGCTACTAACAATGAGGTATTGTTAGTTGTCTAGAAGTATGTTTCTGTTTCCTTACTACGTATATTTTTAAAACCTAGTATCTTAAATTCTTGTATTTTCTGTTGTGTTTAATTCTGGTACTGTGCCTCTGTGCTTAACATCACTATTGTCATGATATCTATATTGGTTGCTTTTCATGTGGTAAAAGATCCTGTTATTTTTCTCCCATTTAGCACTAGAGATATAAAGGCAGAAAGAAAAAGCTACTTATTGTATTCATTTGAGCTTTACTTCCATCTCGGCATTATATGTGAATTGTTCCACTGAAATAATAGCAAAATTTGATTACTCATTACAATTTACTTGTTGCATAGAAAACATTAGCCACTAAGTAAATGTTACTATGATGCAGATTTTTGGGAAAAGTAATATGCTGCTATTTTTAAAAAGTATGGAAAACCATGATCAGCCTAAAAACATCTCCAGATATAAAGGAACTAAGAGTGGAACTGGTTATACATATAACAAGTCCGAAAGCTGAGGTTAATAAACCTGAATGCTCAATATGTGAGTGTGCAGTAATCCCTGATGGACAAACATTTTAAAATTCTTCCAAGTTTCAGGGTGCTGAATTTTGCTTCATTGTGCAGTATCTTCTACTCATAGAAATGAGAGAAATTAATTGGAATTAAGTGGAGATATAAGTAGTGACAATACAACCTGGCCCCAAAAGTATAAAAGAAATTAATCTCAACATAATACAAAGGCCAATGTGTGAACTGGGCAAATCTAACACTACCTTAAAAGAAAACATGTGAAGAACATGGCCATGTACAGGAAGACAATGAAACCAAAGAAATGAGCATAGCAGAACTACTTTGCAGAAAAGAAAGAGAAGATATATTATCACAAGGGAAACAATGGCAAACTGCTTCCTGAAGATAGCAGGGTTTGGGGAAGAGGTAAGATGTAGGCTGCAGAGACTACCAGGCTCATTTAATCTACCTTCTGTGAGGCTGGAATTGCAGCTATTGCAATCAGATGCTTGATAACATACTAGAAAAAAATTTCTTTCAATGAGTAATACTGGTTGGCATGTGTCATTAGTTTATCTAGGGTAAATTGTGGAGCACTGGGCTGCCCATTGTAAGGGAAAGTACCACAGACTGGACCAGATTGTTGCCAAATATTGGCATAGGTGTCACATTCAATGACACAAGAAACGTGAGAAACTCTTTCAAGATTTAACTGAATATTCTTTTAAGAACATTTCCAAAATGCACAGGAAAATCAATTCTGCTACCCATTAGATGCATTAGCTAATGTCTTAGTATAAAACCCATTGGTTTCAGTAAGCCTGTTTGGAATGGGATAATGGCAGATTAAAACCCAGGTGAAGGACTAAATGTTAACTGTGAAGTGATCTAGAAGGCTATGTTGGGAAAAGTCATTGAATAGAAAATGGGCAGAAGAAAAGGCAAGTCCCAATCAAAAGACTGCAAAATTCTTACCTGAAAAGGTGTATTCCCCTGTTTAAGGTATCTGTTCATAACTGTCCTTACAAGGATTGTTTAAAAAGCAGAAACCCAACCGAAACCTCCTATATCATGCCTATTACTGAGAGTATAAAGTGATAAAAACCTCCTGATGACCACATCCTTTTATGTGCACATTTGCCGCACACAACAGGTAACTGCATACGGCTTTCAGCATAGGTGTTCACTTACACCCTCCACCACCAGCCTATCTTAAGTACAATACTTAGTTAGTGTATCTATAGGTCCCATATGAACTGTGCACTGTAGCAGAAAAAGTGCCAAGTGTTGGACAAAATTGGCTGAGCCATGAGTGAATTAACACACAAGAGAGGCTGGTAACCAGAACGAGGTGGTGGAGAGGTGTCAGTAATGTGCAGAGAGAAAAGAAAGAGACATTCTCTAGACTAGATTCACCCACCATTACTCACACCTTTACTCCGTGATGTGCCTGAGTGAAATCAGCCAGACTAACATCACTGAAGACAACTTTTACAAAGCTAAACCAAAACCTTTCTGTATAATCAAATAAAACAGTCAAGAGTATCAACAGAATTAATTAAGCTAATATATTTAGCACATGAACAGTTGATAAAGAGGCTGTTCAACACAGTACGGTAAATCAGATACCTGTACAAAATATTAACTATAGTTTACCAATCTGGGAAACAAATTACTTTCTGTTCAGCATCCCAATGATAGTAAGCATTACCTTTGAAATTAAACGATGTTTAAGTTAAATCTGAAATGCGCAACGCTTGGAGCAAAATATGCCACATGTGGTTTGAAATAAATTCTAAGCAGCTAAAGAAATTTAAAACATACATGTTCATAGGTATATAGATATATTATATATTGGTCTATAATAACATATACACACACATGTATTTTAACGTTTAGCTTTAATAGCAAAAAGTACAGTAGAATTCCACTGATAGCAAGATTTGAATCTAGATTATCCACAGAAAATTGGTGCGCTTTTTCTGAAAATCAATACAAGCTCAAAACAAAATGTGATACCAAATAATTCTCTGCCATGGCCTAAAACTGATAATCAGTTTGAATACTTAAATAACTGAGTTAAACCCTATAGTAATCAAATAGATAGTTGAAAATGAAATATCTCCCTTGCAAAGTGTTACTGAGTAAAATTCTGTATGAATCCCAACTAGATGAGTGTACAACATTAAGGGTAAGGCCTTTCAGTTCTGACTGATCTCATATACACTACTGGAGTACAAATAATAAATAATAGTACATATACTGTAAACTCTCTAAAATCAGTGATAATACCAAGCATTTTCCTTCTTTGAAAAATTGTACAAACATAAAACCATTCCTCACAACACCCTCGTGAGGTAGGTACAAAAGTGTTACCCCATCTTACTGATAGGGCAACTCATCCCGATACTACAAGGTGCTAGCTGAAGCTGCAAGGGGAGTTCAGTCCCTGATTCCCAGAGGCCCCAGAAGTATCTCATTCTCAGGCAAAATCTGAGTCTATTTAGTGACGTGCCCACATCTTCAAACTATGCCAGTGGCACAGCCAAACGCTGTTGGCTTTTGTATTTGTCACTTTGTCAATTGAGATTGAGACATTCTCCCTTTGAGAAAATAAAATACTATACACTGGTGTTGCAACATGCACAAATATGTATTTTTCTCTTCATAAATCTGCTGATACCTTTAATATCTGCAAAGGGAAGGCATTTCCCTGTGAGTGCCAACCTTGTGTAGCAGAGCCATAGCAAGAGTCTCCCATTCTTCTTTTATACATAAAAATTACAGCTTCTTTTACTCATTTATGTGAATACACTGATTACTCATATGATGACATCAAATTGTATATTAAGGGACACAGCTATATTTTTTTTTAGATTCAGCTTTCAGGATCTCCTTCAAAACTGGGATAATCCTGTGGAATGTACTAAAATATATATTTTATGTATATTTTGCCTCTTTTTAAAAATAAAGTTCAGAATGTTTTTGCTTAGACATACTTTAAAATAGACTATATAGCTAGCCATTGTTTTGATAATAAGTGAAGTAAAGCAAGACATCTGAACCTGGAAGCAGTCCCTCTTGCACCAGAATAAACCTAGAGTATCTCCACTGAAGCCCATGGAGCTTCAGTGGTGTAAAAGCAGGCACAGTGAAGTTAGGATCAGTACTTCCATCCTCCTGTCCATCTGCAGCTGCCCTAGACCAGCAACACTAACAAACTTCATGCCTTCATCTGGAGGATGGAGTGTGAATGGCATGTTTATTAGCAAATCCTGTGAGCTATGCACATACCTGATCACATCACTGAAGACTTCATCATTCATTATGCTAGTGTTACACAAAGACGTAAAAAACAGGCAGCTCTTTTGACCTCTGCAGAATTAGAGAAAAAGGAAAAAATAAAACACAGTATCTTCCAAACGACAGAGTACATGCAGAGAAGTAAGTTAAAGACAACACAAATACAGTACAAATGCAGCTTTTGAAAAACAAAGTATTTGCCAAGAGAGAAAGGACAAAACAGGTAAAGGGCCAGAAAATATACTGAGGACCAATATATACAAAATGGAAAAAAAAAGGATACAAATTTAGTTATGTCAATCATTTGTCATAAATGCTCTCTTTTTAATAACTCATGGGAAAAATTTAATTGAAGAGTTTGAAAGCCTTGCTGGAATTTTCATGTAGTAAAATAACCCTCCCCTCAAAAAATCATAACCAGCAATTTTTCTAAACATACAGAATTCCTACATGGTTCTATTTTTAAACATCTGTAATTCAACAGACTTTGACCATTTTTACCTGTGTAGCACATTTTATTACTTCATGTGTTCCTATAATAAAAAAAATAACCCATACATATTTAAAAATAATACCATTCTGCTTTCATCCTTTTTTTGGGGGGGGGAAGGAGGCAAAAGCAGGTAATTTTCCTCTTGTGTTTCGAACAGAACTGTAACTATCAGTGCTCCTTTGCTTTCCTCCTCTTTTGCATATCATGTTTTCTCTCAGCAAGGCTCAGGGACGTAGATGCAGGAAGAAATGCACAAACCTATCACTGTTGTTGAGTCACCTGAGGGAACTCATACCTTCTTTGGATTCATCTTATAAAACACAGTATCTTCATAACAAGGCCACTGAAAGATGATTAATACAGATTTTTCTCTTTTATTTATCTTTTGTCCGTTTTAAATGCAACAGGCATTCAACATCGGAATATAACAGCTTGAAGGTTACTTGAACATACAACTTTTTTTTGCAGGAGATACTTAATCACATGCCTAACCTTAAGAATGTAAATATTTTCATTTAAATCAATGTGAAAAAATAATTTGGTTAAAGTTAGACATGCTTTGAGAAATTAGGGTCTTGAAAAAAAAGATGAAACAAAATCATAGGTTTAAATGTACAGGTTATGTCATTTGGAATGAACGGATGCGAGTTGTCAATTTTTTTCCTTTTTGCTTTATTTTAGAATTTGAACTGCTCCTGATAAATTTGTTCCCAGATTTTATTGTGCAGTATATTGTGAATATTAGGCAGATGTTTAAACAACCTGAAAAGGAGGCTTTTTCAATAGAGAATACATGATAAGTGTTCAGAAAGCAGTTAATTTGAAAGAGTAGTCCTTCCAAAGTCTGTTTTCCCCACTCCAAAATATTTTTTTTGTTTTGGTGGTTTTGTTTTTTTTTGTTCTACTGTCTTGCGATAAATGCTCTAACGATTTATTTTCATGGGAAAAGAGGTTTTAATAATTCTATCCCTTTGCACTGTTAATATAAATTAGAAAAACATTTGAATATAAGGTGTCGACCTTATTCTGAGTTTCAGATGTGATGATCAGAAGTCATTGACACCAATCTACCACAAGTGACCTTAGTCTCATATCTTGCTCTGTTATTAGAATAATCAAGGAACGCAATTCAGAAATAATATTACATCCTGCATTTTATTCAATTCCATATGACAAAAATAGTAACCTAGACTAAGACATCCATTTCAATCAGTAGATGTGTCAAGCCAACAAGATTTAATAATAAAAAATATTGGATCTAGGTAACAATTCCCAGCTGTTTCAGGGAGGCTCCTAGCCCTACATGGTATCACAGTATAAAAATAGTGTCTCTCTTCACCATGCAGAGAGGAATGGCCTAACCCTGAATACAAAATGGGGTCAGTCTTACTGTACCATCATCAACCATCTTATTTACAACACTTTACAGATTTTTTCTTTTTTTTTCTTTTTTGTTTTTTCTTCTCTTTTTTTTTTACTTTCCTTTTTTTTTTTAAGTTATACACATCCTTTAGGGAACAGAGATAACACTAGATGGTACCAAATACTAACAAAAAAAAAAAGTCACACCAAAAATTACACAGATAAATAAAAACATTCAATTGCTGAAATCCAGCAACATTAAGCCACCTCAGTTTGTTGGGTTTTTTTGTTTTTTTGTTTTTTGTTTTTTTTATGCTTGGAAACACCTCTAACCACCCACACACTGTGGCAAAAAATGATGCTATATTGTAGAGGTGTTACAGACACAAAATTTTTCTTACATAGAGAGATACATAAATCTATATATCTCTACCTCATCATTGTAGAAAATGGAGCTGTAGAGTTCATTGTTCATTTCCAATAGAAACAAACAGCTAAGTCTTTGAACCTCTTTTCACTCCATTATGTGATGGCAGAAATAGTCCATCCTCTTACAGTAATGGTTTCTGTTGTATAAGAAAGATTGTCCTATTTTTCAGTATCAACTGAGAAGACCTCACTGTCTGATTCGTTCTTCAGGGGCATAAAACTCCTTGCGCTGTTACCCAGCTACCCATAATGTCCCTCAAGCAATTCTGCTGGACGGAAGTTCATAGTGTCAGCTCCACCATGCTTGTAATGCACAAAAATGAGGTAGTACACAAAACATTTACTGTTCAAGTTTTGATTAAGCCCCAATCTCCTCAGCATCCCCAGCCTAACTTATGAGTGGAACCATTCCCTTTGTTTACTTGGTGTCATTTCAACAATGCAATCAACATAAAATTATATTTGATTAATCAGAGTACATTGTGCTTTGGAGAAACCCGAAAAGATAATCAGACAGACTTGGAAATAAATATAGAACATTTGTATGTTACTACTGCTCATGCTGCCTGAAAGTTCTTATTTTGTTCTAATATTGTTAGGCAGTTGGTATCTTTCTCGTGGTTACGTGTGAAAGAGACAGAAGAGATTACAGTAAAATTAAACCTACACAATGTTCTCCTTCCTCTATCCTAGACTTGTATTAATATCACACTCCTAAGATAACTGTATCAGAATTCTGTCGGAGGCGGTCACGCTTTTAAGTGGGCTTCTTAGAAAAGTTAAAAGAATCATTTCTTTTTAAGAAACGGCAGGCCCCATATTTCCTAAGGATCTGACAGTTCTCTACAACTTTTCTGCTTAATTAATAGAGATCTCTCATTGTTTGACCTTACAAAACAAGAAACTGCAACAGTGTCCTCCTCCTTATTCCTTACGTCAAAGTATTATTTATAAAATAGTTTACATTTTTGTTCAGTTTCAAATTATAGACAAACCTCCCTAGTACAAAATACTAAAAGTGCAATAGTATAAATTAAGAGTTTGCAACCACATTATACAAACATTACCTTTTTATTGTACAGCTTTTATAACACGAAGTATTTACTCACAACTGTTTATAATGTTGTGAATAATTTATGGTGCTAAGGTTTGTCTGTAACTTGTTTTCCAATCATTGAGCTAAAATCCACACTACATTTTTTTTTCATTTAATAGAACAACTGTCCACATAGCAGCTACAAATATTTAAATTAAAAAAGGTTTGTTACTGACAGGTACTTGCACATGAAAAGCATGCTATCTTTCCCAATAAAACTTCACAATTTTGCCTGCATTGAAATAAACCACTTATTCATAGTAAAACAGAACTTGCTTAAAAAAAAAAAATTCACATAGCCAGATGTATTTTGCAGTACAAAAGCTTCATTTAAGTTTGGGGCTAGTATATTGTCTGTTACCCGCATAATCTTAACATTATAAATACTACAGACAAGGATACTGTAATAATACACAGCATTGGGGTACTAAATCACTTATTTAAGATTAAGATTCCTAAAAACATAGTCCAAGTTTCTAACTAATTGGAACAAAACCAGCAAATAAGTGTGACAGAATGCTGTAACGAAGCCCCCCTTTCTCAGGTAATAGTAAGTTTTGTAAGAAGCAAAGTGGATATAGACTAGCCTCTTTCTGTTTCTAATGAAGTTATCCCGTGACTGGTTTGTTTGTTTTCTGTTAAATTAAAAGGTTTCAAAGTTCTCAGTAACAGTCAAACTCACTGTTGAAAGAAGTACCATGCAGATCTTGCAAGACAACTTTTCAGCAGCCATAGAGTTATGTATTTCTGCTATGGGTAAAACTTTAAAGGGAACCTATGCATTTAGGTCAGGAAACTAATGCTTAACTTCAAAAGCTGTACATGGAACAGGACAAGTGTTGTGTAGAGTAGTGGTCCAACAGTTACTCAGAATGAATGCTTTTAATTTATGCCAATCTCTTTATTATCCTCAATAAATCTGGTGAATGGACGACTGGCTCCCGTTTCAGAACTTGCTTTGTCCAGACTGACAATGGGAGGGCTGCTGCCCGTGCGAGATTTGTCCATGCCACCGGTAAGGTTACTTAGAGGTGGGATGGCGCCTCCGCCTAGACTTACTGGGAGCTGAGGAATGCCTCCGTTCTGTATGACAGAAATCTCATTGTTCTTCATAGCAAGTCCGTTAGTGATAGCTGCAGCATATTGGTTCCAAAAATTGGGGTCAACATTCATGGCCCGAGCTGCCAAATCCTTCTGGAACATCTCGGAGAACTTGAGTGCATCGCCACCAAGCAAAGCCATGGGGTTTTCCACAGAGAGGCGGCGGCCGCGGCGTGCAGGGGCGTTATTCCACATGTGAGTCCCCATGTGCACCTGCAGAGTAAACAGGGACAAGAAGCACCCTCAAGTTAGCACATTCTGGAGAAGTGTCTGGCCTGAAATGCTGTTACTTACAGTTGCACTTGCTTTTTAAAAGAAATGCCTTTTAATTCACATTGAAAACAAATCAATTCCAGTTAAGACACAATTCTAAAGTCCAGTCAGCCCACACAAAGAAAACCCAGTTCCGTAGCAGTTTTTCAATGTGCATTTCCTTCTTCTCAGTGAAAACAAACACCGTGCTGCAAGACTAAAGAGTACATAGTCTCTTAGGTTAGACAATTTCACATGCAAGCTGGAAGTCCTCACATGCTGAAGATTACCAAGGGCATTATTTGTACTAGGAGATGGGTGTTTTTACCTGCCCTTCCCCTTTTTTCACCTTGTTCTACTTTCATAGTATTTTATCTCATGTCAGAGGCACAAATTACTTTGGTAAATTTAATATTTTTAAAAAGGACATTTAAAAATGTATTCCCCAGGCTGTGTCCTGATGGTTAACCAGACTGCAGGAATAAGAGCCATCAGTCCCATAGTAAGTTGCTGTCAATCTGTGAGAAACCGCTTTCCAGTCTGCAATGGCTGCAAAGCAGAATAGGAAATAGAAACTGGGGAGACACTCAAGGAGCTGAGCAAGCTCTCCGTTTCTGGTTTATAATGAGGTTGTTTTGCATTGATGGTCCATAAGAACTGCCAGAACATGTCCATCAGCTGAATGGGTGTGCCATTACGTCTGTCAGGAGAACTACACCATGCCTGCATGTACACCTGGAACCAGTTTTAAAGTTCGCATCATTGCACAGCTGCTTTCCAGTCCCTATCTTCAACACAGTGGAAGCATAATGACCACCACTGTACAGCAAGTATTTCCTTGAAGCTCCCTTCTCACTTGTCTTTGGGACAAACAATAAGCACTAGGATCTGCTGAGTTCAAGCGCAGTGCCTTAAACCCCCCTCCCCAAGCCTTTACAGTTTCATGTGGCCTCTTACCTTAAGATTCCCCTTTGTGGTAAAAGCTCTACCACAGATTGTGCAACCAAACGGTTTTTCACCAGTATGGGTGCGCTCGTGTATCTGCAGTGCACTTGCTGAGGAGAAGGTCTTCCCGCACGACTGACAGTTGTGCTGCTTGGGAGTCCGGCGAGGGGGGGGCGCCAGCATAGGGGTGATCCCCGGACTCATCACTGTCTGTGGTGCAGCAGGAACCTGGATTCCAGCTGGAAGCGAGGGAACCTCACCCAAAGAGATCGGCTTGCTGTGACCATTCACTTCCATTTTGATCATGGTAGGTGCTGTACTGGTGACCAGGCTAGGAGTACTTTGGCTGGGACCTAGAGTAAAGTTGGGTTCAAATAACTGAGAAGGCAGCTCTTTTAATTTGTGCGTCAGTAAGTGCTGTTTTAAATTACCCATAGTGGAACACCCACGACTGCAGACTGTACAAACAAATGGACGTTCTTTAGTATGGCTGCGGTAGTGAATTTCCAATGCACTCTTAGAAGCAAAAGGCTTGCCACAGATATTACAAACAGTACGTTTAAACTTACCACGTTCTCTGTTCAGGAACAGCAGACTAAAAGGAGCCTCCTCTTTGATGACCGGTCTTCCTGGGTTGGTGGATGTCAGATCTAATGCGCCTCCATTTTCAGTTGTGGGCAGTGGACTGTCTGGTTTTTCTGTCTTTAGTTGTATTTCTTGTGGCTCTTCCTGGTTACTGAGACCAGGGGACTTTGATCTGAAACTTTCACTATTGCTATTTACAGGAGACAAAGCCTGCATGGAGGAAGAAGATTCTGACATTGCAGGGCTGCCTGCACTCTGGCTTTCGAGATCACCAACGGCAGACGAGGAGTCATTGCTCAAATGGTCACTTTCCCCTGATCCATTTTCTATGGATTTTAAACTGGTCAGCTGCTGACAGTTCATGACAGAATCAATCATTTTCATTTGATTCTCCAAAGCAGCAATACTAGAGATCACAGAAGGTGGTGAAGAAGGGCATGACCCAGAGTAAGAGATAAGGGGCTTGGATGAGTCACTTGCTGTGTCCTTTAGTTCTGGGTCCTCTTCCATAGAATTTTCATCAATGTCATCATCGAAGTTGCTCAGTGTGTCAACATTCTTTTCATCGTAGGAAAGCTCTGAGTCCATGGCGTCCTGGAAGCCCTCTGGTAGTGGCGTGTTTGGAATTTGCCCACCCATATGCATACGAATGTGCTGCTGAAGAACAACCGCATTTGTAAATTTCTTCTGACAAATGGGACACGAGTGCTGTACTCTAAGTGGTGGCTTCGCTCGATGAACTCCAAAATGTGTTTTTAGATTGCCTTTTGTAGTAAAGGCACGTCCACAAATTTTGCATTTAAATGGTCTTTCTCCTGTATGTGTTCTGTAATGCATCTTGAGAGCACTCTGACAACTAAGCACACGGTGACAAATGACGCATTGATTTGGATCTGTCATCTTCTTATCAATGTTCTCCACTAGCTGTTGTAGTTTTGAGGTTTCTGACGTTTGCATAGAGTCTAGCAGACCACCAAATGGAAACTTTGCCTTAAACTGGTCAGACACTACTGGAAGCACAGGGTTTGGGAGGCTTGTTGCAACGCTGCTGTCTGTAACAGCAGTAGGAATTGAAGACGTGGAAGCTGTAGAAACTTGCCCACCTGCAGAAAGGTCCCCAAGCCGTGTGCTCGTGGGAGGCAGAGCGACAGGTTCTGTCTTGGTCAGAGAAGAGCCACTCTGAACAGGCTGTGGGGATTCAGCAGATGCCGGAACCCCTGACTCAGAAGTGTTGAGGCTGGGGGATAGAGAAGTGCATTCACTGGAGGCAGGAGAAGGCCTCTGGGGTGACCTGCTCATAGGAGTGATACTTGGAGAATCTCCGTAACTGTTCACACCAGGTATAGTGGGGGGCAGCTGGAGCCCAATGGAAGTTGGGACTGTCGGTAAAACAGGTTTGCTGTCTAACCATGTTGTGACCGGCTTTTCGGGGGGCAGAGACATCCCATATGGGATTCCAGAGCAGGTGGGCACATTATCGAGGTATTCTGGAACAGGATAAGGGTTCATCTGAATATGAGGGTATTTCTCTTTATGTCTCTGAAAATGAACTTTCAGGTTGCCCTTCGTGGAAAAGCGGTTTCCGCATATGTTACACTTAAAAGGTCTTTCACCTGTATGCGAGCGGAGGTGAATTTGTAAAGCACTGTCACTTCCAAAGACCTTGGCACAAAATCGGCATTTATGTTTAAAAAAGGGATCCTCGGAGCTTGACTTGGGTTCAAACACTGACACATTTGGTGGCTTCCCTTTGCGGTGCTTCATAAGGGCAGACAGAGGATCGAGGGCGTTAGCTGTTGCAGCAATGCTAACCAGCGGATTGGGGAAAATCACACTATTTGATGAAGTCTGAGGTAGAAGTGGGTTTGGCAGGCTGGACACTGAGGTGAGGCTTCCATGTCCTATTGAAGGTGGAGTCGAAGCATTCTGGGGCTGCGAAGCACTGTTCGGAGCATTTGACACAGGAACGGGAGTTATGGACGTAATTGCATTTGAGGAGGATGGTACACCTGATTCAGGCAGAGCAGAAGAGCCACTGCTGGATATATTGGGCGTACTCGCTCCAGATGTAGGTCTTGAGATGTGCTG